>NC_143197.1:4884021-5188804 GCF_051530095.1 Phoenix dactylifera
GATCTGCATTAGGACAGCATGAGTTTCTTAATAGATGCAGCTAGAGAAAGTGAACAACCTAAAACAAGAAGATTTCAGACAATGGGTAAAAAAGCAAAAGAAGCAATCGTCACCACCCACACAGTCTGCCCTCGCTGTTCCATACCTAAGACTGAGACAAGCAGTTTCCCTGCACAATTTTTTTATCATTCTACTCGCATGCTTCCGAACCCAAGTATACAACAAGGGAAGGCATTTCTACACACAGCCTCCTTTCTCCATGTCTACAATGCATTCATGAAAAGCGAACCACTTTCGTGTAAGAGACCATCCTCTGAATAAAAAATTTACATGGGTAGAAGTAAAAGACAGAGCCATGTGAAGCACAAAGCTATCCATCCACGTAACCCAAAGCATTCTTCACCGACATGCACAAGAATTTTTTCCAGGCCTCGAGAACGGAATAAACGAAAATGGTGGGATTCAGGGGAGTGAGAGAGGGGAGCCCTCAAAGAAAGCCAATGACATGCAACAAGATGGTGGAGCCCTCAAAGCATCAAAGATGGAGATAAGCAAAGCAAGCTGCATCACGTGAGAAGTGTGCCAATATCTCCTATGTCCCACTTGCTTTTAATGCCGGCCAACAACCCTGTGACATAGTAAATGCGAACTTGAAAGGAGCTGTAAATAAGAAAAAATTGAAGAACTTTTTTCCTGTATCCACTTCCTCTTCTCGAGTCCGTAAATATTTTTCTCACTCCGTGTCCATTTCATTTGATTCATATTAAAAACTAGAATGGGGAAAAAAAAGCAAAAAAGATGCAATTTTTACCACTTCCTTTCGGTGGAGGAGGGAAAGCAGGGCAGGAAGCGCAAACCATGGGGCTAAAGAAGACCGGATTGGAAAGAGTTGGTTGGGGGCTAATCATGTGGACCGCTGCGGTTCTTGGACAAACCAGAGCTGAAAGCGATCGTTACCAAACAACAATCACACACAACGCTACAAATGACCAAACCCTAACTCTAGTCCCCACTTCTCATTTTTTCATTGATCTCCCCAAAAGCCTTCACCTTTATCCAACCCATCAAAGGAACTGGTAGTAAAGCAGTAAAAATACGATCTTTTTCACCAGCGATTCTCGAAGAAAGCTGCTGCTCCCGAACTCGACCCACTTGGTTTGATCTCTCTCTGATACATTACTCCGTAACCGAACACTTCCAGATAAAACCTCCCATTCGCGCTCGTCACTATCTTCTCGGGCTTCCCGCACGAAATCTACTTTGCGTGAATCACTAATGGAGCCATTAACATCATCCGCGCTCTCCAATTCATCGCTTAAATGATCCAGAAATCCTAATTAAGCTTCGTTGAACAGCTCTTAGGCAAATCCTAAACGGGAAGATCTTTAGATGGTGACGATTGGTCCCCTCTGGAGCTGCTCTGCCGCCATTAATGCGAGTTCTTTCCAGATGTACAGCTAGCTACCAGCCATTGGACATCTCGCTTGAAAGTTGAAACACATGGAAAGGGACTGAGATTGGGAGAGAGAAAAGCGTTTAACCCGAAGAAACTTTCTTGAGCTAGGGTTTCGTTAGGAGAAAAGGGTGAGCCGATTGGGGTTCCAGATTTGGGTGAAGAGAAAGTAGGTGCAAAAAATTAAATTAAATTGAATCACATCGTAGCAGATGTCAGGCCGTCAGGCGGGAAAAAAAGACATTTAAAAATAAAATGATATTGATTGATTTTCTGTTTATTTTAATTTTTAGGTATTCCTGGTTTCATCGAATCCAAAATGTCGGGAAGAATGTCCGATTAATTAATTAGCTAACAATGGTGCAGCCTGTGCTCGCATCTGGCACCGAAACAACTCTCCATTTGGAAAGAAGCATAACCCAAAATTGATGGAACTACCGGCACATAAAGAGTTCAGATTTAATTTGGTACTGGTGTATACGAAAAAGTGGTTTCAGATCGCTGGAGATCAGATTATCTCAAGATTAGGATTACCACGATGATCCCATTTGGGTCACCAAATGCCCCTTTATAGGATTCATCACTCCCTGCTATTCTATACCCACTCTACTTAGATTACAGTCTAGATTCACAATAGACGACTATACCCATGGAATTTTTTTAGGAGATCGAAGTGAGAACCAACTTTACATGGAATCAAATTTCTGTTCTCTCACCTAACCAATGATGGTCGTCTAGGCTAAGAATCAGATCCCAATAGTATTTTATTCTAGGGATCTAAAGTTTTAAAGTTATGAATAGCAGAGTCAGTGAATCCAAAGAAAGTTCTGGTCCTGTCTAGTTCAAACTTCCGTGTGAGACCTTCTATTTCATATGAGAAGAGTGGTAATAAACGGGAGTGGTTGGACAACAGGAGAGGATTGAACACCATATTTCAACATAAAATTGCACCTTATATACACCACTTTCCAAAAAACACCAAACAATGATCATATCCTTGTAGACTTCTCTGTAGTGATCAAATACTTGTCTCACTTCCAGCATGGACGCCTACCATGAAATGAAAAAGGAATCCTCAACGAGCACCATTAGAGATCAGTGGACCTCGGCAATTAATTGGATTACGTCAAGCCTCACCCAGAATACTAAATAGAGCTGGATTTCATAATTTACGTAATCATAACCGGCCAAGAAAGAGACCTTGAGAACGACCCAATGGAGCCCGTACACCCTCTAGGATGCCCACTATTCCGATGGGGCCCATAAATTGGCTGTGATTCCCTCATCTTGAGAAATGGCGGCCCATTGAATCGTGGCTCGAGGCAAAGTGTCCTCTTTGAAACCTTTATCTTTTCCTTTTTGAAGGCCTGCATGGATAAGACCTTCACCAGCTTTGCCGGAGAATTCCAGGCTCATGTGATGAGTGCGAGAGGAGAACCAGTGTCATGACTAATAATTTTGAGAGGATCGGCGGACCACCTACTTGGCTATTTTATACGCTATCATGTTTTATAGTTTATTTATTCTTAGTACAGACTCACTGTAAAACAAGCTTTAGGTTCTATTTAGGAAGCTATTAGTAGTAGAGCTTTTGAAAGTAGAGCTGTTAGAAGTAGAGCTGTTTGAAGCAGAGTGTTTATAAAAAGCTGTTTGCTGTTTGGTAACTACATTTCTAAAGTGCTATGGCACTTTAATATGTGTTTGGTAAACAAACTGAGGAAGTACTTTTGTGTGATAAAATGACCATAAAGGACATCACCAGTATTATATAACAGAGTATAATAAAATATAATATGTATTAATACATAAATATATGATATAATATAATATTAATGCAATATAATATAATATTATTATAATATAATACTATAACATTATGTATTATAGAATAATAATTTAATATAATATTAAATTATTTAAATAACATATCAATGTATTATGATATAATGTAATATAATATTATATTTATAGTATAATACAATAATAAATATATAAAATATTATAATTATTAGTGTAAATTAATTTTTCATCCTTCTAATGACCATTTATCTCTCTAACAAATAGAGAGAAAGGAAGAAGTAGATTGAGAGGGAAAGGGAGAAAGGAAGAGGCGGGATAAGGATTTTGGAGGAAAAAAGTATGATTTAAATGGAGATATTTTGGTCCAAAAAACAGCTTCCTGACAAAGCTGAAAACAGCATTTTCGGAAAGCTCCAAATTGGAGCTTCTCTCCAAAAGCTGTTTTCAGCTTCCTGCAAAAGCTGAAACAGCTTTCCGAAAATTTTACCAAACACCATTTTTTATCTAAAAGTACTTTTGGAGGGTCAGAAAGTGCTTTTTGGCCCTCCAAAAGCTTTCCCAAATAGGGCCTTAGTCATTAATCATCTCTATATATAATGTCCGGTGTGAAAGACTACAAATGCTCCAAAACTTATGTGTAGATTTATTTTGGTTTTCTCCAAAGTCACGGAAGTAGGAAGACCAAACTTACACTGACATATAAAAGTGTTGTTAAGATATTGATTATTTTGATTGGTTTGGGTTTGTTTCCTCCAAAACTTAGGAGAAGGTTTACTTTTCTCAGAATTTAATAAAACAAACCAAGATAAGCAGACAAAATTCACAATGGCATCTAGAAAATAATGATACGCTAAGCAAGCCTTAGCTCAAGGGTCTTTTGGGGCTGCTCATATAATAATTATACAAAACCATATACAAGTTTGAATATTCTATTGCATGGCCAATGTCCAACCTCCCTTGCTATCTTACCTAATATGGACTGTTTATTGCTTTGGAAGGTGCAGTGTCGTGTCGTATGATATGAGCTCGAAATATCTAGAAGTTTTGTGCTCCCCCTTTGGATGAGCATTTTCTCCCACTTGCTTGTAAAACACATTTAGTTGAATAAACATATATATATTTATGGAAGACGTCAGCTTAGGTCACTAATTATGGATCAGGAGACCATTAGGTGCAGAAAGGCTACGTTCACCTTCATGTATAGCATATCTCTTGAGAATCATCGATGGCAATACTTATTTGTTTAACTTGATTCAATCCATTATAAGTTAAATTAGGTTGCATGTTTAATAAAATATTCAGATTTGGATATGGATTTTTGACTCACCTAATAAACAAGTCAGGTTCCATATGGCAGAGACCTAATTGCCACCCCCCATCGTCCTATTGTCATGTCTACCATAAGACTGATCGGCTAAGCAAGTTTTCTTCTATCCTACAAACAAATTGTCCGGTATTAGGTTGGCGTGTTTCTTATTACTTCATGTGATGCAAGGGGTGATCCGCTTGTTAAGTTTTAACCCAAGTCTGTCTGGGACACTATTCCAGCAATTGTACTAAAATTTGTAATAATTGCACACAAAAAATAAAAAAATCAAATAATTGTAAAATCAATTAACATAAGAAAAAGGCATGCCTAGAATGACGAGGGTATAGCACCGCTCCAAGAATGAATTTAGCCTCCACAAGTGCAAGAATCCGGTGAGATCATTCCTAAGGTAAACAAGCCCGGATTAGTCCGAAGTCTCTTATCATGAGCATGATTGTACGGAGGTTTCATCCAAAAAACTCCTTAAGTTGTTCAAAAAGAAAGGAGGGTGGGGAAAAAAAAAAGGGAAACAAGTGATTCCATAAATAAGAAAAAAGCTCTTGAGAAGAGAGAATAAATCTCCTAGGAAGAGAATAGCTACTCGCACAAGGCTTGATTTGTCTTGTGTTCGAGACCTTGGACCTAGAAACTTTATATAATAACCCCTAGAGAGGCCTACCAATAGAAGGTCATAATAGCAGTGCCAATAAAAGTGTCAAAGCTTATAATGGTTTGACAATTCGTGCATAGGGCCTTATGATGTTATGATATGCAAGCATAAAGAGATTCAGATAAGGTACCAAGAATTCTATGGCGATAATAAAAGTTTATTTCTTGGGAGCTTTTAATTTGAGTATTAGAAAAGGCTGTTTCATGATGACTAGTTTCATAGGTGTTTTGAAAACTTGATAGAACCGAGGATTTAGGATCTGTTTGCTCAGTGGCTAGAAATCGACCCAAGAGTATTCAACCAATATCTCACTTGGTTTCACCATCTTGTAAAAAAGAGTCACTAAATTTTTTAGGTTTGATAACACTATGAGTATCAAAAGAAACTATTTATGAAACGTGCATTGATTAATGGGTTGTACATGGATAAAGTTTAGGGGTCTTGTCCTAATTATTCAAGTATTTAACTAACAGCTTTCAATAATGTATTAAATTTTGAAATTTAAATGTAATGAATGCATTAATTAACAAGCAGACGATAAAATGGTAATAATGACTTGAATAAATAGTGCACTAGACAATTATATTAAATGAGTATAATCATTCCAATGTAGGATAGTAATTATGTGCTAAGATATACTTTAATGGATAGGTTTCAAAAATTTAAAATAAAGTCATTTAAATATGAGTTTTATACAAAGTACTAAATACATATCTAAATATACCAAAAAATGCGCTAGTCTAGGTTTCAAGATAACGAAAAAAATTTTGATACCTCAACAAATAAAATTAGACTTTTCCATAATTTTCAGAATAGCTGAAATAACTAGTTTTAATTTAAGGAACAATTTTAGAAATTCTACACTATGTTCAAAGCAGTTGAAATAAGGATTTTGCCATGAAATCAGATTCAATGATTTCTGCACGAATTATAGAGTAATAGATTTTAAGGGTTAAATTTGACCTTCTAGTTTTATATTATACTGTCTACTAGGGAAGGAGTCTAAGTCAGGTACATGGTCTGTCCTCCAGTTAACCAGGCAAAAGTGGAGGTGTGGAAGGTAGTTTGAGAGCATGGCAATGCAAAAAAATTGACCATGGACAGTGGGCCAGCCTCCAGGCCAAATATTTGTCTATTTTGGGCTTCACTTCTTGGGCAGTCCTATCAGAGATTTAGAAGTGTTTGGCCCACATCCAGCCTATTAACATCCATCCAACTAATTTTTATAGTTGACCCAACTTAAGGCCTTGTCCCATATGTTCACTTAGAGATCACCTCTTAGTACGGACCTCGAGGGAAATGTAATGCGACAGTTAATTTGATTAATGATGACTGTGAAGCCCGAAGGTTTGTCGGATGATTATATCTTATGTGACAGCTTCACACTTGTTTTCCGAACCAGAATGGTTGAAATCCCTGTTAGTTTACATAATTTGAGTCTCCATTTCCGTCGATAAATATTTGTTTGAGCTACAGTAACTTCCAAGGTTGTAAACTCATAAAGAATTTTACAGTACCATTAGGATTATAAACACTAGTTAAAATCATAAGGCGCTTTCAACTACCATGTTATTTTCAAAAGTTCCGGCCAAGCTCCCCTGTCATTCCTGCTTACGGCCTGTTTGGGTAATCTAGCAGGATTGGGCTGGATCTCCTATTGGATTCATGGATTGGAGGATCGGCTTATGCTTGGCTCATATTGAGCCATCACTGCCTGCCTGATGTTTTTAGTTAGATTGCAGGTTGGGACTTGGGCGGCCTTAGTACAGATGCATCTTATTGGAGTTGGAAGAATGTTTAGTTCAATACAAAAGGGAAGGTGAATGGTTAGCTTACATGCTAACACTGAAAAAGAAATAGTGCATTAGTATCAACATTAATTGTGAACAATAATCTTCTCAATCCAAACCAACAATAAAAGGGAAGAATCACAATCTTTTAGTTTCAGCTGCAGACCTAAAATCCTTCATGAATCAGCACAAATATCATCAGTCGCCTCGCATTCCCTGCTTGAGAACAAGTCCTTGCATAGCTCTCCATAGAACCTGGAAACCAATTCAACAAAGACAGGAGACTTCAGACTATTCCAACAATAGAGGAGTTCCTCGACGTCCATCAAATCCCTCACCTTCCTTTCCTCCACAATCATCTCCACCAAATAATTCTCAAAGCTCCGACATGCCTCTTCTACCTCATCAGGTCCCTCCTCGATGTCGGCCCTTCGAAGCCTCGCCATCTTAATATAAGCCGGCGTTATCGGCGACGGGCAGGGCGCTCGAACCCTCTCAGTCATGCTCCTTAGCTCGCCAACCTTATCAATGTCTTCAGACCGCCTCGATGGCCAGAGCACCCGCCGGAGCAATCGAAATCTGGCCCTACAAGTGCTCTTCTTCTTGCCAACCTTGCGGAGGCACGGGAACCTGAAGGCCCTCATGGAGATGGGCCTTTTGTAGAGCATGAGGAGCCTTTATTTGGAGCTTTTTGCATGGCTTGGAGAGCTTTGCGTTGAAGGAAACCGAGGTTGGCATCTTGGAATGATTGGGGAGTGCGGTGGAAGTAAGTGAAAGGGATGCTTGCTTTGAAACTTTTGTTTCTTTTTCCCTCTTCTTTTCTTTTGGGGCAGGAGCTTTGGATCATGTGGTGGTTAGTTTGGATTTAGATAATGACTTCTTATAGAGAAAACAAATTAGAGAGGCAAAAGGTTTGGTGGTTGATGGTGGTGGCCTTCACGTCCCTTCGTGGGCAATGGTGGATGGTCACGAATGATTTCTTAGCTAAAGAATGATTTAAAATTACACGGCTAGCTAAGATATGGGAGGTACCATGTAACGTTAGGGCCCAGAGCTCGTTTAGGTTTGACCTACCGGCTGGCCCGAGGCTACGTATATGTGCAGGACAAGCAGCATGAGTGCAATGATATGGACCCGACTACGACACACATCAAATCAATCTCGGCAATTGAAATATGCTGTGGCTGATGCATTCTTTGTAATGCCCCCTTGTTAAAGGGATGATGCTGTCATTAAGTAACATGGCTAAAAGCAACAATCTTGAGCTTTTTGTCGATTGCACTTGTTTGAAGGTTAGATTTTTTAACATTTATATGCTATTGCAAATATATCTTATTGCATATTTGCCATTCAAAATCATTCTACTTTTTGCAACAAGACCTCTCTTCCCCCATCATTAGATTTTTGACTAAATAATATTGGAAAATAACTATTTTAAGCATAAAACGTCTTTTTTATTTTTTATGACAATATCCTGATGAAAAATTTATGCCAGATTATGGGTCTTTATAACACGAATTCAATATTAAATTTTTTTATGGGTATTATTGCAAAAAGGCACTAATGTCATTTTATATTAAAATAGTTATTTATCAGTACCATCTATTAAAAAAATAATGGAAGGGCACTGTTGCAAAAATTGTGTAAATAATGATTTTTGAATAATAGACATATAACAAACTACATTTGTAGGGGCATATGTGTAAAATTTTGTCTTCATGTTTGGCTGCTTTGGACTTTAAGATATTTGGCAAAAACGACATGACCGGTAAAAGTGGGGAACAAACCGGCAGTAATTATATGATGGCTCAATTATTAAGATTAGCAAACTGAAATGGCCTAATCATTTATTACCAGGTAGATCATGTTGCAACGTGGCAACCCATTGACCCTTAGGGGACTAGATTTGCATAATCCAGCTTGATGGAGGATTTTTTTTTTTTTTTTGGGTAAAAACAGCAATTCATATAGCTCTAACGTGAGTACATCCTGCCAAGTCAGAAGAAAGTAAAAAGTACAATGAAAGCGGAAGCTCTACTGTGGACTTCCATAGGAACTTTCTGGAATGCCGTACAACATAGGAGGCAATCTAGTCTATTGCCCTGTTCGCCTCCCGAAATACATGTACTGCCTGGTACTTACTCAGCTCCACAATTAGCATGCATGTCTCACGAATAAGTGGATGGCCATCTTCATACCTGTCTGCACCCATATCCACTCTAGTGGTAGAGTTTGGCAATCATTTCTTTTGCCTTGCATCATGCACCATTACAAATCTAAAGCTTCAATGCATGCCCCGCTAAGAATCGTGATGGACTCACCTTTTCCATTGTGGTACTGATGTAACTTCGATTAATATCCAACTGTTTAGACTACCATAGGATACACTTGATGCCATATAGAGCTACTCGTATCAACCTATCCTATTTTTTTTTGGTAAACAAAAGGAGGGGAGGGGGAGGGACCAGCCCACCCGCGTAGCAGCCCCATTACTGAGCCCCCCTTCCACTAGGGAATGTTCGATACAGGTCGCAGGTTTCGCGTGCCTTCTCCGACCCGTGGGCTCACCCCACTGGGTTCACCGCCTCACGTGTGGGTACGTCACCCCAGTGCCACCTTGATACAAGTGGAAGGAAAGCATAACCGCCAACAAGCCAGCCGAGCGTGGGGCATCCGGTCCCCTAATTTAATCGACGCCCGTGTGTTTCGAACCCGGGCAACTTGGGCGGAATTATCGTCCCCTTACCACCAGGCTACTACCTTGGTGGCAACCTATCCTGTTTAAAATGATGCAGCTTGCACCTTGGTTGATAACTCGAGATGACAAATTGATGCAAATAGTATTCGTATATTTAGATTTGCATGTCTAACTGTGGATGCAAATGGGCAATAATAAATTGGCATCCAATTTAATCCTTACCCATCTTAGACTGATCTCAAACTTTTGTCCAAAAATAATCACTGAAAGCAGGGCTGCAAATGCGTTAGACAAGCCTAATAGGCCATATATTTATATGTTCTCGGACAAGTTGGGCTCGGAAGATCACATGGTTGACCATTCAAATCCAACCAAGAGGACCTCCTCGTTTATATTTGTGGATTTAAAGAGCTTGCCAAATGTTCTCAATCCCACAATCTTCACAACTCTGTAACATGATCTCATGATAAAATTGTCTACGTCTGAAAGAGAAACCGTAGATGAAAACTTTTGGCTTTGCTTCTAAGAGCCTGAACCAAGAGAAACCTAGTCCAAGACAAGTGGTGCTTTGTGCTACGCATGTCTCACCAATTGAGCGATCGATTTATGCAACCTTGGAAAGGCCCTCGGCATCCCATCGTGGGCCAAAAGGCCCATTTTGCCGCTGCCCCGGGAGTCCCGTGCAAAATGGGCTCGTTGACCTGGTTGGTCGAATTGGGTGGCTCAAGCTCAGCCCAGTCATTGTCCTGCGCCATCTTCTCTCGGTGTGATTACTTGGCGGAAATAATTATTCAATGACGAGACTCCCACTATTATCCTTATCGGAAAATCGAAAAGCAAATGGTGCGGACTTGTGAACTTGTCATGAGGCACTTTTTTGATGATCTTTGGCTACTCATTTTCTATTGCACAAATCTAGATGCATCAAGTCACTTTGCAAATGTATCTCAAGATTGACACAATGCTATGTCACCACCAACAGTAGATAGCATGAGGACGAGTTAAGAAATTCTATTTGCCAAGTCGAGGAAATCCAACCTAGTGCCATGGGATGATGGGATTGGAATTGGAAGGTTTGTCTTCCCAAGGAGCTTTACCTCTGCTCTGGAATAGGCATTGTTGACAAGAACGTTTTGGACTGGTTTAGTTCGTGAAAAAAGAAAGGAAGAAAGTGGTAATGGAAAAACAAAAAAAAGTTTTTTACTTGGTTAGAGTTTTCAAAAAAGAGAGAAAGAAAAGTGGTATTGTAATGAAAATAAGATTTTCATATTTCATAGAAAAAAAAACTCATGAGCGATATGAAAAAGTTACTTTTCCATCGGTTGAGAATTAGGATGTTTTTATTTCAAAACTATCCTTAAACCATTAAAATCAATTGATAAGGTCTTTTCTTTTATTAAGAGTATAATAGATATTTCTTACAACTTTTTCAAAAAAGTAGATGCTCAATCAAATATAAATCATTTTAGAACAGCTACTTTTCTATGTTCATTCCTCACATAGGCATTAACGATCACAACATGTAAATAAGAAGCATGAAAAATGCATCAAGAGCGCACCTGCATACTGTCTACAACCAAGGTTATCTATCATCTACTTGAGTTTAATTAGTGCAATCATGTAATCTTGGGTTTAGCTTTCAAGGCAACATGACACGATGCACATTTTCTTGTCTTCATGTTCTAGTTCTTCCAAAATTCAAAGTTGGCTGCACACCAGATTTTGCCTTTGGGTCTGTGGAGTTTTGCCCTCGGGACTACTATTGGGTGTTTGATCTTCAGTTTTGCTCTCAATAGTTAGGAATACTAGTACGTTATATCCAAATGTGGAGTTCTGTCATTATGAAAATCAGCAAGCGGGCCCAATGATAATGATCTCAATATTTGAATAGGATGAAAACCGCGTGCTCTGTTCAAGGCTAACCTAAACCACATAAAAAGTGATGTCATGCAATAATTATTAAAAGTCCGAAAAGAGTTTCAGATAGAAAATTGGTGAAACTTTCTCCATTCGATAAGAGATTATGTATCTTATTTTTCTGAAAAAAATCAGATATGTTATGTTAGCGATCCTTTTCACTTGGTCACGATCACACTGACCTAACTAGTCATCAAAATCCCCCGCAATTGAATATCTAATACCATCAGGATTCCATGAGATCATCCATTTAAAGTTTTTCTTCAGTTAATTAATCACCAAGTGGACCATAGAAGAGTAGCAGCTTGCTGAGGTGGAACTATCGTAAAATTTTTTGTCACATACAGCAATATTAGACTCTTGCTCATAAGCTAAAACGTGTTCGCCAAGGCTTCCATGGTGGCTCCAAAAAGAAGCCCAATTTCTCCCCATTGCGTGTCAAAGGGGCAAGCAGCAAACGAGTGCTTTCATTTTCGGGTGCAGCAAGGCGAAGACATTCCACTCCCGGCGTCGTCGGGCAATTAAAATAATTCCAAGTCAAACCAACAAAGCCGCCCGGGCCCAGACCTTTCCTTCCTCTCAAAGACTTAGATACCCATCTATAGCCTTTGATTGTGGGAGTTGGTGGGCTCATTCATTAAGCTTGACCTTAGCTAGCTAAATCGAAATACCAACTCCCAGCTGTGACCACCTAGTCCAAAAGAAATATTGCTTTTATTCCAATGTCTCACATTATTTTAAGCACAACATGCCACTTGGAATATCCTCCTCAAAGGCCTCACAAATGACTTAGAAAACTTGTATGCTATGATCCTATGACGTTAGTCTCGGCTCTCTACTTCTTGGGCGGTCCCCATGATCCAAACGCAACGACCTCAAGAGGTGACTTTGCACACCGGCTTATCATGCATTTGTTTTTCCTTGAATACGAATTTTGTTGAAGAAGTGACTTTGTTTTTTTTGTGGAACACCATGTCGTGTGAGCTTCTCTCACACAACACAGCAAAGCACCAACTCGTCAAACAAATCTACATTTTAGAAGTTCAAACGCCGAACGTTCCGGGTCTCTTCCTCTCATGAATATCTCAAAGTTGAAGTTTCAACGTAAACTATAATTTCCACACCTCATCCCACCTTAAAACGAACACCCAACCCTCCTCTTCGTTACAATATCTTCTCTTCCCTCTTCATCCTAGCATTCATAAACATTTTTGAGTCCTTGAACACTCCTCTAGCTCTCCAAAAATGGCTGTCCAACACCAGGCTCACTATACGATCGCCTTCCTCCTATTCCTTCTAATTCTATTCCAACAATCCGCTGCAAGGCCTACTATACGTGGTTCCCCGGGTCAGAAAGAAGGCGTCTTTGCTCCGCCACTGGAGAGGCCGTTTGGGTATAATCCTCCACGAGCCGGTCCATGCGACATGGCGTCGAAGGTGAGCACCGAGAGCTCGAGATCAAAGCAGAAGCTCGTGGAGAGGTATGGGCCGCTGTTGTTCAATGTTCTTCCTAGATCAACTGTTCCGCCGTCCGGTCCGAGTGGGGGAACCAACGAGAATAAGAATTAAGTGGAGGACTATTATTAGTTCTTGGATTAGTATTTATCTAGGATGATTTGCACACGACACACACATATATACATTTGATTTCTTCTTTCTTTGTTTCCCTCTCAGAAACATTGTAAATATTAGGATTACAAGAAGTTTGTATACGTTATTCTCATGATAAATTTTTGCAGTTCCTGCAACGCGCTTGTATTGCAATTATTCAAGGAGAATATAAACACTAGTTGTCATAAAATTTGAGACCTGTGGATAAATTTTCTGTCGCTAATAGTTAATTTTAGTACCTTTTTGGAGGTTCAGTGGTATAACTGAAGCTATAATTAAGTGAAGAAATATCAGAGATGGTTTGAGATTTCGAATGGTGGAGCAAAATCTAGTGCCAGGTCGCAGGTTCGGTCATTCTGGAAAAAAAATGGTAAAGGAATAAAGAAGAGCAGTTGCTTACGTGGGACGAAGAGTGAGGAGAGGTTTTCAATTCCGAACCAATTCTCACATGCTTGGGGTCCCACCGTACGTGGGGTAGGTGGCTCCTTTATGGTAGCTTCTGTGCCGTCCAAGCTGAGGCTACACGACTCCCGGTGTATTTCCACGTTAAACCATCGATCAAACACATTTCACGTGGAACCATTCGATCAGAACACACGGTCATAAAAGTTGGTAGTAAAATTCGGCCATTTCTTTTACCATTAGTGTTATGTGTAGCTTGAGTTTAGCAAGAGAAACATGTTAATGAACCAAGAGAAATAGTTGTTGCATCATGAGCTTTCCATACCTTGACTTCATCGAACTAACCTATGGCTTGGGTAGGGGCCAAGCACGAAAGTAGGATTCATCGCCCTTTGCACAAATCCACCGTTGGATCACCTACATAGTACTTTAAAATCTATGCAAACGGATGAATGATAAAATTTAAAATGATTAAAGGATGGATCCGTGCGAAAGAAGGTATTGGATCGTTTGTATATATAATACTTTAAAATTTATGCAGATGGATGAATGATGAAGTTTGGAGTGATTTAATGTAAGAGCAAGAAGAAGAATGAATTCTTCTGAGATGCAGAATTTGCCAACTTTTGCATAGAACCACCATTGGATCAGCCGCCGCTCACTTTGTGATCTGTGCGGGCTCTTTCGACTTATCCCATGTCCCAGATCTCGGTGGAAAGTGGCTGAAATAATGACGATGGTGAAACATTCACTCCTGACAAATTTGCCATTTTCTTTGATAATACTTGCCATTAATCAATCGACTCCTTGGCATTTGTAGGCTGTTCCTCAGTATCGTGAGTGTTACGGGGGAACTTAGCCACCATGCCCCACGTGACCGGCACGCGCGCCCAGGAAGACTACGGCTGCCCCTTGATCCAGCAATCCGACCTCTGGTCGGATATCTTCGGCTCCGCAGCCCGACCCCGAGTCGGCTGCCCCTTGATCCAGCAATCCGACCTCGGGTCGGATATCTTCGGCTCCGCAGCCCGACCCCGAGTCGGCTGCCCCTTGTCGACAATCTCTCGACAACAACAGACTGTTCCTCTGAGGCACGCCGCGGCCCCCTGCTCCACTACTCCCTGCAACGGCCGTATCCGGCGCTGCCCCACGATCCCCTGTAACAGCCGTACAAAGCGGAGCTCCACTATGCCCTGCCATGGCTGTACCCAGCGCTGCCCCACGACGCCCTGTAACGGCCATGTCAGTGGCAGCCCCATCGTGCCACACGATGACGAATCCCCGGAAAAACCCCCCAGCCTGATATATATGAGGCTGGGGGGAAGGGGGAGGGTAAGATATATCTTCCAGAGTATCATCTCACCTGCTACCTTCTCCTTCTCCTTCTCCTTCGATCTCCTCTGACTTGATCGTCGGAGGGCCCCCACTACCCCGGTGGTGGTGCGAGGCTTGCTTGCAGGTTTCACGACGGAGGGCGGAGCGCAACCAAAGCAACTCAAAGGGAACCCCGTTCACACCGCTGTGCCAATCGTTCTCGGTTTGGACCACCAGCAACAGTTGGCGCTAGAGGAAGGGCCCGGATCTCAGAGCGATCGTAATGGCACGGCGAGGTGGTCGTGGAGCTTCCAATGCTTCCAGTCGCGGGGCCTCTCGCGCCACTGGCCGGGAGGCCGCTGCATCCCCAACACGCTCTCAGCAACACTCCACCGCCCCACCGCCCATTCAGATGGTCGAAGCCGCCCAGTTCGACCAGCTAACCCAGCAGGTTCGCACCCTCGCGGAGGCGGTGTAGAATCTGCAGGGTGCGATGTCCCGGGCGCCGCAGCAGGCTCAGGAGCCGCCGCTGCCTGAGCGTTCGCCTGTCCTCCTCAACCCGCGTTCCTTCCTCTCCCATGGGGAGGAGCGCCGGCGCGAGGAGGATTCTCGAGCACGCTCCATTCTGCCGGGACCTTCCCACCGGAGCTGCGCGGAGTACGAGAGGCGGGCCCGGGCGCGTTCCCAGACCCCCCAGTCCTCGAGGAACCCGCGCTCCAGTCGGTCCCCCTCTCGCCGCTCCTTGTCTCCCACCCACCGGTCGCGTTCCCTGGACCGGCGGGTGGACGATCTCCACCGACAACTCCAGGTCCTGAAGGGCCATTCCAAAGATCCTTCGCCGACTTAGAGATCTCCTCCCAGCCGGCGCTCGCCTCGAGGATCCTGCGGACCCCGAATCCGCCGGGGTTCAAAATGCCGGCAATCGAGCCCTATGACGGGGCGGCGGACCCGCGGGATCACGTCGAGAGTTTCAGGACCCTTATGCTCCTCCACGGAGCATCAGATCCCCTTCTCTGCAAGGCTTTCCCGGCAATCCTCCGTGGCCCGGCGAGGGCATGGTTCGCCGGGCTGGAGGCTGACTCAATCCGGTCCTTCGACCAGTTCACTCGCCTCTTCATCACTCATTTCGCCGTCAGTAGCCGGCGGCTGGTCTCCGACTCCCTCTTTGATGTCCGGCAAAACGAGGGAGAAAGCCTGCGGGATTATCTTACCCGCTTCAACAGGGCTACACTGGAGGTCCGGAACCTGAGTCAGGAGGTAGCTCTTTCAGCCCTGAAGCGTGGCTTCCGGAAGGGCAGACTCACCTTCTCCCTGGACAAACGCCTGCCGCGGAGCTTCCCAGAGCTGTTGTCCCGGGCGAACCAGTATGCGGACGCCGAGGAGGCGGCCGCCCACCGGAGCAAGGAGGCCGCCGAGATCCCACAAAAGCTTGGGAAGAAAAGGCGGAAAGAGGCACGCCAGAGGAGGAGCCCGACGCCCCAGCGTCGGCGCAGAAGCCCGTCGCCGGCGAAGAACCACGGCGCCCCACGCCCTCGTTCTCCGCCCCGACGTTTCAACCGGTACACCCCTCTCCTGACTCCCCGGGCCCAGATCCTTATGGAGATCAAGGGGCGGGAGGACCTCCCGGCCCCGAGACAGATACGAAGGATCCCTGGAAAGAGGCCCTCCCGGGCGTACTGTGAGTACCACCGAGACCACGGCCACGACACAGAGGACTGCTTCCAGCTTCGGGACGAGATCGAGGCTCTTATCCGTCGGGGGCGTCTCGGTCGATATGTGAGCGACCGACGTCCCCCCGCAGACCCGCGTCCGGCCGACCCGGCTCCTCCGGAGCCTCGGGAGCAGAATCGACCCGTTGCGGGCGTGATCCACACTATCACTGGGGGCTGCTCTTGGCCCGTGAGGAACGCAGGGGGCTCGACGGAAGCGTCAGGGACGGCCGTCGTAAAGAGGCAGAGGGTCGGCAATGTAATCACCTTTTCTGATGAGGATGTAAAGGGGGTTCAGACTCCCCACGATGACGCCATGGTGATCTCCCTCACTATGGCAAACTATGATGTAAGGCGTGTTCTTGTGGATAGTGGAAGCTCAGCTGATATTTTGTTTTACGAGGCCTTCCAAAAGATGAGCTTGTCCAGACAGTTGTTGCACAAAATGTCCACCCCCCTCGTAGGATTCACCGGTGACGCTGTCCCGGCGGAAGGTGTCGTTGAGCTGCCTGTGACTGCGGGCGTCGCACCCGCAGAAGCCACGGTGCGACTCGGGTTCTTGGTCGTCCATGTTCCCTCGGCCTACAACGCTATCCTCGGGCGACCCGGGCTGAACGCCCTTCGCGCGGTGGTCTCCACGTACCACTTGCTCATGCGGTTCCCCACGGCGGTCGGGATCGGAGAGGTCCGAGGTGACCAACCGACCGCACGGCAATGTTTTCTAGCAACCCTCAAAGGGAAGAAGCCCGTGGAAGCCCTAAGCGTCGAGTCCTTTGATGCCAGAGACGAGGTGGCCTTGCGGCAGGGGGAGCCGGCCGAGGGTGTGGTCGAAGTCCCCCTTGAGGAAGGCCGCCCCGATCGGGCGGTCCGGGTCGGCGCCAATCTCGACCCGGGAGCTCGGGCCCGGTTAGTGGAATTCCTCCGAGCCAATGCCGATGTATTTGTCTGGTCGGCGGCCGATGTACCTGGGATCGACCCGGAGGTCATTTCTCACGCCCTCAACGTCGACCCGACCCACCGACCAATAAAGCAGAAGAAGAGACACTGTGCCCCGGATCGGATCCGGGTGGTCGACCAGGAGGTAGACAAGCTCTTGGAGGCAGGATTCATAAGGGAGGTAAGCTACCCCGAGTGGCTGGCAAATGTTGTACTTGTCCGGAAGGCGAGCGGGAAGTGGAGGATGTGCGTCGACTATACCGACCTGAACAAGGCGTGCCCTAAGGATAGCTTTCCGCTTCCGCGAATAGACCAACTGGTCGACGCGACTTCCGGATATCAGCTGCTGTCTTTCATGGACGCCTTCTCCGGTTACAACCAGATAATGATGGCCCCACAGGACGAGGAGAAAACTGCCTTTATAACAGACCGGGGGCTGTACTGCTACAAGGTAATGCCCTTCGGTCTGAAGAATGCTGGCGCCACTTACCAGCGCCTCGTCAACAAAATCTTCAAAGAGCAAATCGGCCGGAACATGGAGGTGTACGTGGACGATATGCTGGTGAAGAGCCGCCATGCAGACCAGCACATCGCGGATTTGGAGGAGACTTTCACCACCTTGCGGAAGTTTCGCATGAAGCTGAACCCAGCGAAGTGCGCCTTCGGCGCTTCGGCCGGGAGGTTCCTCGGTTTCATTGTCAACCAGCGGGGTATCGAAGCCAACCCGGACAAAATCAAGGCCATCCAAGGTATGTCCCCTCCGACCAAAGTAAAGGAGGTTCAGGAGCTCGCTGGAAGGGTCGCCGCGCTTGGACGATTTGTGGCAAAATCGGCCGAACGCTGCCAACCATTCTTCAAGGTGTTAAAACGCCCGAAAGACTTCCTCTGGACGGCCGAATGTCAAGCAGCATTCGACCAGCTCAAGGAATACCTGGCGTCTCCTCCCCTACTGTCCAAGCCGCAAGAAGGGGAGATGCTCTACCTCTATCTGGCGGTCTCCCCAACCGCGGTCAGTGCGGTGCTGGTTCGGGAAGAGGCAAGCTCCAGAAGCCTGTGTACTACATCAGCCGGGTCCTACGGGATGCCGAGACGCGGTACACGAAGGCTGAAAAGATCGCCTTCGCGCTGCTGACCGCGACCAGGAGGCTTCGCCCCTATTTCCAGGCTCATTCGGTCACCCTCTTAACCGATCAACCACTACGGCAGATCCTCAGCAACCCCGAGAATGCGGGACGACTGGTGAAGTGGGCAGTAGAACTCGGTGAGTTCGACATCCGCTACCAGCCTCGACCCGCCATCAAGGCCCAGGTGCTCGCGGACTTCCTCGCTGAGTGCACAGTGCAGAAGGCGGAACCTAGACCGCCGGAAACGCCCAGCCTCGACCTCCCGATCTGGACGTTTCACATCGATGGGTCGTCGAACCCCGAGGGTGGAGGGGCCGGGCTGGTCCTTACCAGTCCTGATGGAGTGATAGCCGAGTATGCCTTGAGGTTTGGATTTCCAGTGACCAACAACGAGGCGGAGTACGAGGCCCTAGTCACGGGACTCAAACTCACCAGGGAGCTCGGCATTCGGCGTTTGAAGGTCTTCACCGACTCCCAGCTGGTGGTCGGGCAGGTTCATGGGGAGTTCGAGGCCCGGAGCCCGACCATGCAGAACTACGTCCGGAAGGCGCAAGCACTCATTCCCGACCTCGGCAGTGTCGACATCCAGCAGGTCCCCAGAAGCGAAAATGCCAGGGCCGACAGGTTGTCCCGCTTGGTGGGCACAGAGGCGCACAACTTGTCGAGGGCAATCTACCTGGAGACCCTGGATGCCCCGAGCATCGGCGAGGCTGGAGCGGTGATGGCGATTGATCCGGAGCCGTCTTGGATGGACCCGCTCGTCGCCTACCTCGCCGAAGGGATCCTCCCTGAAGAAGAAGATCAAGCTCGGCGACTTGTCAAGAAGTCCGCCCACTACGTACTCTATGAAGGGAGGCTGTATCGGACCTCGTTCACCGCCCCCTCTTAAGGTGCCTCCGCCCCTCGGAGGCGGCCTACGTCCTCGGCGAAGTCCATGAGGGCGTCTGCGGATCGCACTTGGGGGCTAGGTCCTTAGCGCACAAGATCATGAGGCAAGGCTATTATTGGCCTACCTTGTTGGAGGACTCGAAGGATCACGTACGGAAATGCGACGCCTGCCAGCGCCACGCCAACGTCCAGAGAGTCCCTTCTGTCCCCTTGGCACCAATCACCGCGCCCTGGCCCTTCGCACAGTGGGGAATGGATATCCTCGGACCATTCCCCGTCGCTTCAGCCCAGCGGAAATTTTTGATTGTTGCAATCGACTACTTCACCAAGTGGGTGGAGGCAGAGCCGCTGGCCACTATCACGGAGGCGCAAGTCCGGAAGTTCGTGAAGAAAAACATCATTGTCCGATTTGGGGTACCTCGGGTCCTCATCTCGGATAATGGTCGACAGTTCGACAACAAGCATTTCCGTGACTTCTGCGAGGAGTTCGGGATCGAGCATCGGTTCACATCTGTGTCGTATCCCCAAACCAACGGTGAGGCCGAGGTCACAAATCGGACAATCCTCCAAGGAATTAAGGCGCGAATCGGTCGGACGGGGCAAGCTTGGGTCGAAGAACTCGAGAATGTCCTTTGGGCGTATCGGACCACGCATCGGACCCCTACCGGGGAGACGCCTTTCAGCCTAACCTATGGCACGGAAGCGGTTGTTCCCGTGGAGCTCGGACTCCCCTCGCCCCGGGTGGCCGCGCACCGACCCGAGGCCAATTCGGAGCAACTCCGAGGGAACCTGGACCTCTTGGAAGAAGCAAGAGAAATGGCACAGGTTCGGATGGCAATGTATCAGCGGAGGGTGGCCCGATATTATAACTCCAAGGTCCGACCGAAACTTTTCAGAATCGGAGATCTGGTGCTAAGGCGAGCCAAAGCATCTCAACCCGCGGAAGGTGGGAAGCTGGCAACAAATTGGGAAGGCCCGTATAGGGTTCGCTGGGTAAACCGACCTGGCTCCTACCAGTTGGAGGCCCTAGATGGTCGAGAAATTCCGAGGAGCTGGAATTCCGCTAACCTGCGGGTGTATCACCAGTAGAACGACAAAGCCAGGAAGACAGTTCGAAAAATGTACAATTCTTTTCATTTCAATAATTCCTGGTTACAACGGTGTGTTCGTGTGATTACAAAGAATTCCCAGAGGGGAATTGGGGAGTAAAGAAAACAAGGAAGAGGTGGAGACTCCGTGGAGCTGAAGATTTGGGATCCCGAACCCTCCATCCGAAGCAGCTGCAATCCCACCGGGCGTGGGTGCTTCTCCCCGGAGGCGCCATCGACGCCTCACGCAAAAGACGAAGAGCCGGCGCGGACGAAGAAGAAGTGGACGAAGGAGGAGTTCCCGCTGCCTCCAGAGGAACGCCACCTCCAAGGGATATTCCGGTCCTCCCCAGGAGAAGGGGAGGGAAGGAATACAAGGGAGAAGAGCGCGAGGAGGCGCGATCCCGGATGAAGCGTCTGGCGCAGAGCTCAATCGGGAGGCGGGGCTGAAAGGAGGGGGGATGTGATCCCGGATGAAACGCCTAGAGCGGAGTTCCGCCGGGGAGAACCTCCTTGTTGATCCCAGATGAAACGGCTAGTTGGCGGAAGTCGCGAGGGGCGCGCCTCCCGTTCCTCCGGCGGGGGTTTCCCAGCCACACGCCGGAGAGGAGGTCCACGATCCATGGCAACCTGAATAGCTCCGGCTTGGCAGGCTCCACCGCGCCTGCACTTATATTTATAGCCAAACTGTGGCCCCACGGTCGTTCCGATGCGGGTGGCTCCAATAAAGGCGGGCGCACCGAATCCGGAGCCGTTCCAGCTCTCGAGGCGTATCCTCCCACGATCTCCTAAGCGTCGTTCTCCTTAATTGCATTCTTCATGCAGGACACTCCGGGCGGTGTGTATCCCACGGCCCACGTATCTCCGCTCGCGGCCGCTTAACTGACGCTCCTTGCAAGCAGCAACTGGCGATCCGATTTCCCAGGTAACGCCTCAATTAGCATTTAATACCCTTCTGGTGTTCCCCAGGCGACGCCTGGAGAAGAGGAGAAACACGATCGTAGCTGGCCACGGAGAAATCCCGTCGAGCGGCAAGCGACAGGCGCGTGGCCCTCGGATGCCAGGCTAACCCGATGATCATCCCGGGAGCAGACTAGCCTGAAGCCCCGACCGGTCGCCTCGGCTTGCGCCAGCCTTGGCCGACCAACGAGCGGAATTTCCCGAGGCTCGGCCCTCGGATGCCAGGCTAACCCGATGATCATCCCGGGAGCAGACTAGCCTGAAGCTCCGACCGGTCGCCTCGGCTTGCGCCAGCCTTGGCCGACCAACGAGCGGAATTCCCCGAGGCTCGGCCCTCGGATGCCAGGCTAACCCGATGATCATCCCGGGAGTAGACTAGCCTGAAGCCCCGACCGGTCGCCTCGGCTTGCGCCAGCCTTGGCCGACCAACGAGCGGAATTTCCCGAGGCTCGGCCCTCGGATGCCAGGCTACCCCGATGATCATCCCGGGAGCAGACTAGCCTGAAGCCCCGACCGGTCGCCTCGGCTTGCGCCAGCCTTGGCCGACCAACGAGCGGAATTTCCCGAGGCTCGGCCCTCGGATGCCAGGCTAACCCGATGATCATCCCGGGAGCAGACTAGCCTGAAGCCCCGACCGGTCGCCTCGGCTTGCGCCAGCCTTGGCCAACCAACGAGCGGAATTCCCCAATGCTCAGTCCTCGGATGCCTGGCCTAGCGCCGGAAGAATTTCCTGAGGCCTAACCCTCGGATGCCTGGCCTAGCGCCGGAAGAATTTCCTGAGGCCTAACCCTCGGATGCCTGGCCTAGCGCCGGAAGAATTTTCTGAGGCCTAACCCTCGGATGCCTGGCCTAGCGCCGGATGAATTTCCTGAGGCCTAACCCTCGGATGCCTGGCCTAGCGCCGGAAGAATTTCCTGAGGCCTAACCCTCGGATGCCTGGCCTAGCGCCGGATGAATTTCCTGAGGCCTAACCCTCGGATGCCTGGCCTAGCGCCGGAGGAACTTCAAGAGTCAGGAGTCGGCGAGGCGCTACCGAGAGTTAAAAAGAGGAAGGATGAAAGTGAAATGAGGAAACACTCTGTTTGCATTAACTTTCGTTGCATCAGGACCGAGACCCATACAACATGGCGAAACGCCAACATACAAAGAAAAGAACAAAGAAAAGTACAGAGGGTCAGCTTGGAGGAACCCCTGGGTCGGGAACGGCGAGCACATCCGCAAGGGGTAGGGAGACAGTTGGAGAATCAGCAGGCAATGGCATCGGAGGGGAGTCGAGGAGGGAGACCCCACTCAGGTCAATTTCGGGGTATCTAGCGGACACCCTCGCCAGGCCTTCATCGAAGCCTAAGACAAAGGAGTCGGACCCCGCGTCCGACATGTCACGGATGAACTCGGCGGACTGACGATAGGCCTGTACCGCCTGACGCCCGATTTCCGCGCTCTTCTCGGCCAGCGCCGCCTCCGCTCGCTCCGTAATCTGAGCTTTCGCCTCCATGACCTTCGCCACAATCCGGTCGTCCGCCTCGGAGGAGACCCTCAGCAGATCGGCCCGAGACTCCATGTGCTTCGCCTCGGCAGCAACGCGAGCAGCCTCAGCCTCCTCCAGGCGCGAATGAAGCTCCTGGTTGCTCGCGCGGGACTCCTCCAAGGCCGATTCCAATTCGGCCAGCTTGGCTTCAAGAGATCGGGCTCGGTTGCGGGCGTTGTCGGCTGACTGCTGGGCCTTCTTCCACCTCCCCCGGAAGTCGGCAGCCTTCCGGGACTGCTCTTCGGCCCGCTCCTCCGCCTTCCTGATCTCGCCTTCGAGACCCGAGGCAACCTTGAGTTGCTCCTGAGTCTCCAACAGTTGCCTCTCGAGGGCGGCGAAGCCGAGTACCCGCTCTTCGGCCACCTGGAGCCTCGTCTCGAGGTCCCTGGTCGTTCTCCCCGCCGCAGCCTGGCCTCCCTCCTCTACAGCTTTCAGTCGGCTCTCGGCCCTCGCCAGAAGCCTCGCCTGTTCCTCGTGGCTCTCCTCCGGACGGATCATGTACTGGGCGAGCTAAGAGATAGGAAAAATGGGCCAGAAGAACACTCACCGACATAAGACAGACGCAGCTGGCAGCTCCGACGTCAGGGATCCTCATCTGCCGGACCCGCCTACGGTCACTCTCCAGCAGCACCGTCTCGATGAGGTTTCGGGCGCCGGCGAAAGTGAAGGCTGACCCCGACTTCGCCCCGGAGCCGGACGGTGATTCTGCGGCCTTACCCTTACCCATTGCTTGGGGGAGAGTCATGCTGACCGTGCTCGGGGCGGGGGCCGCTCCAGAAATCGACAGGGTCCCGCTCGGCCGGGGCCTCGGCGCGCTCCTTCTCGTATCATCCGAAGCCGATCGAGTCGAAGGCCGGGCTGGGGACCGATCGCGTCCGACCCGGCCGTCTCGGGCGCGCCCGGGTGACGCCTCCGGAAAAGCGGTAGTCTCATCACCGGAGGGCTGATACGGCGTCAACTGTCGGTCCGAGCCCGCGGCGTCCCCCTGATCGGTGGGTCCGGACCCGTCTGTCGGCGTCGGAGTCGCCTGCTGGCGGGACTTCTTCGCCGGTGGGACCCCGCTCGTAGGAGTCCGTTTCTTCCTCCGGACCGCTTCCAGTAGGGACGCCCTACTGACAGCCGTCGCCTTGTCCGACCGCATGACGTCGTCGATTTCTGCAAAAAGGACGAGATGGTCGGAGACTGAGAAACTGATGGAAAGAAGAAACGAAAGAGGAGAAAAGAGCTAAAAAAGAAGTGGTGGCGGGCTCACGGTCAGCGGGGACCGAGCTCAGACCGACGTTCACCAAGGCATCCTCGGAAATAAGGCGGGCCACCGGGGGAAGCCGGCCCTCGGCAACCAGCCCCCTCAAGACGGCAACGCCATCGGACTCCTCCCTCGACAACCTCGATAAGCCGATCGGGGACTTCATCGGCGTCTCCCAGGTTGTCCCGATTCCCCAAGAGGGATCTATGTCAATGAAAAAGAAACGCTCCTTCCAGCCGTGAATGGAGGAAGGAGCATCCTTGACGAGGCCGCACCCTCGCCGCGCCCCGAAGCACCACCACCCTCTGTCCCGGGGGTGGCCGTTCAGGCCGTAGCATTCCCAAAAGACATTCAGGGTGGCGGGAGCCTCATGCATGCGGCAGAGAACCTGGAAGGCCGTCAGGATACGCCATGAGTTCGGCACCAGTTGCGTCGGCGCCACTCTTAAACCCCGAAGCACCTGCACGACTAAGTCCGAGGGGGGAAAGCGGAACCCAGCCCGAAGGATGTCCTCATTGATGGCGACCTTCCCTGGAGGAGGATGGGACATCCTCTCCTCAGGCCCCGGGAGCGTAATGTTGCAGGCTTCGGAAAGGTGGTACCGGGCCACGAACCTATCTAGGTCTTCAGGGACCAGCTCCGACTGAATGCGGTCCGCCCTTACTTCGTCCATCCCTAATGGCCAGTGAACCTACGGTCAGGACGGGGTCAAGAGGGGGGAAGGCACCGGAACGACTGGAGTACACTAACACGAAAGGAGAAAGTACGGAGAGCCCTAAATTGAAGAGTGGGGCAACTCACCGGAAAGGAAGGAAGAACGGCTCCGAGAGCGTCAAAGGAGGAGCGAACGAACAGTTCGGCGGCAACGGCAGCGGCACAAGGGAGAAACTTGAAGATGCCTGTGAAGAGAAAGGCGGACGGGGGAGGGCCCCCCGGTTAAATAGGTGGAAAGGCGGATGACGCCTCGGTGACGCCAGAGGACGCCTGGCTGCTGAAAGTTTGTTCGCGCCCCAAAAGCGAATCGACGCCATTAAGGAAGGATGTCCGCCGAAATCCGCAGACCGCCAGATCAGCGACAACTGCCATACGCCATAAAGAAGGCGGGAAGCTCGGAGCGCGCGCGCCTTTCCGAGGGATGGCGGCAATCTCGAAGCATCACTCCCTTCACCCGTTCCCCTCCTGGTTCCAGGCTCGGGAGTGGGGGGCTACTGTTACGGGGGAACTTAGCCACCATGCCCCACGTGACTGGCACGCGCGCCCAGGAAGACTACGGCTGCCCCTTGATCCAGCAATCCGACCTCGGGTCGGATATCTTCGGCTCCGCAGCCCGACCCCGAGTCGGCTGCCCCTTGATCCAGCAATCCGACCTCGGGTCGGATATCTTCGGCTCCGCAGCCCGACCCCGAGTCGGCTGCCCCTTGATCCAGCAATCCGACCCCGAGTCGACAATCTCTCGACAACAACAGACTGTTCCTCTGAGGCACGCCGCGGCCCCCTGCTCCACTACTCCCTGCAACGGCCGTATCCGGCGCTGCCCCACGATCCCCTGTAACAGCCGTACAAAGCGGAGCTCCACTATGCCCTGCCATGGCTGTACCCAGCGCTGCCCCACGACGCCCTGTAGCGGCCATGTCAGTGGCAGCCCCATCGTGCCACACGATGACGAATCCCCGGAAAAACCCCCCGGCCTGATATATATGAGGCTGGGGGGGAAGGGGGAGGGTAAGATATATCTTCCAGAGTATCATCTCACCTGCTACCTTCTCCTTCTCCTTCTCCTTCGATCTCCTCTGACTTGATCGTCGGAGGGCCCCCACTATCCCGGTGGTGGTGCGAGGCTTGCTTGCAGGTTTCACGACGGAGGGCGGAGCGCAACCAAAGCAACTCAAAGGGAACCCCGTTCACACCGCTGTGCCAATCGTTCTCGGTTTGGACCACCAGCAACAGTGAGAAACGAGGAAAACAATATTAGCGTGGCAATTTTGCGGCGTATATTGGTAAAATATAAGATGCCTACTAACAAAATAACAGATGTCTATTTATGACCAGCCCGAATGCTTATATATATACTAGTAGTTGGAGATGTACTAATATATTAGTAAAACAATGATTTAAATTATATGTCATCTCAATTTGAAAATTGTATCCATAATACATAAGATGATATAAAAGATATGCATCGATCGATCTTTAGAACATTGTAAAGTTGGTTACCGACAAAGGGACTAGGACAGTTGGTTTCAGAGCTTCCTTCTTTCATTGAAATTCAAGCATTGAGCACGGCCTGCAATTCATCACCCGGTATGTCGATGTAACAGAGAGGAGGGAGATTCTTTCAAATCTCTTGCAATGGACAAGCTTGGAAGTAGATCTCCAAGGAACTAGGAGGTGGTGGATTAGAAGAAAAGCATACTAGATTTCATATGCATCTTAGGTTGATAAGAGGTTGGTAGCCACCAAGCTCTCTTTCTTATGATCTATGATCTTCTGCGAAGCAAACCGCGCACCGTAGAGAATCTATGCTTCTTTCATTTATTTTTTTATTTTTTTCTCTTCATTCGATACCATTAGTGACAGTCTATTAGATAATTTTTTTTTATTTATCTTAAGTGTGCTTGAGATATGGGAGATGGAGCGTAAAAAGACCCTTCTCAAATGGTACAATCCGATGGTGCATCAAAAGGCCCTTCTTAGATGATATTATGATATAGTCTGACGAACCCACTAGAGAATTTTAATGCTATATGTACCCTTTTTATTCTTTATTAATTTCTTAATTATTCTTTTTCAAATGACCCATCTCTAATTTTCACCTTAACATACAACACAGCACTCAACTTCTCCTTCTATGTTGATGTAGGAAGACCATCGTTTCAACCCTTTCTCGTATTCATTTGCACATGTCCCATAACTTGTCTAATAGCATGAGAGGAAGTATATCATTATTATGTGAAGCCAAACTTTGGTTCTCTATACCATGGAGGCGCCAACATATTGCATCTTTATTATCTCACACCAGCCAATGTTGCCAGCTTCCCACTGCCATGCTGCCTCCTAGCAAGTCTGTTGTCACCATCATGCTGCCTCTGCTGCTATAGCGCCTAGGTATGTACTCACATCCCGTGAGCTCCCACTCTCCGGCCACCTTAAGGTGAATTTTGATGCTAGTTTGTCCGCTAGTGGAGAAGGCACAGGAGTTGCCTTTGTGATTAGAGATTATGAGTTCAGGCTGATTGCGGCGGAAGGATGGTACACTTTCGAGTCGTCTGTTCTGAGGGCAGATCTCAGGTCCGCATGGGAGGGTGTCTCCTATGCGAGGCGAGTTCTGTAGACCCGGTGCATCATCCTGGAGGGAAACTCAGTGGAGGTGGTTGAGTGGATTAGGAGGGGTCGGGGGTATTCGACCATCCACTTCTAGAGGACATCCGATGGCTATTGCAGGAGTGTGACGTCTTTCAGGCTGATATGTATTTCAAGAGACGAACAGAGCTGCTGATTGGGTCGTCTCCTTTCCTGCTCATCATTCTAGAGAGTTTCTCTGGATCTGTTGTGTACCTGTTCTTCCACCGCTGTGGAGTATTTTGTCTCTTGACTCAGTAGGCAATACTTACATGAGATTAGTGTGGGCTACCGATTTAACAAAAAAAAAAAAATGTAAGTAATTGATGCCAAGTCATGAGCGCCATGCAGAGCTATGTTAAAGTTTACCATCATGAGTCGATGTCACCAAAAAGTATGCCGTGCAAGCAGATGAACCAATTTCACGAGCTGATTCAAAAAACTTCGGTTTGAAATAACAATCACTGATTGTCCCCATGCTTATGAGTTCTTTTCCTGTAATACATCCTGCATTCATATTTGTTTGGACATATTTCTCATACTTATTAAGGAAGGGTTTAAGAGTTCTAATCACTTAATCCGATGAGTTCCTGTAACAAGGAAATAATTAATTGAGGTTTTTTTTAGAATCACGATCGAGGAGATAGGCCGACAAATTTCATCAATGGACTCAAAATTTGTCAAAACATCCGTAACTAGACGTGCACGCCAGCCTATTTTGAGCGTTCGGTTGGCTCAAACTGAAGATGAAATGAAACCCTACAACAACTTCATTTAAGGAGACATTGTCCGGTTACCTCGCCCCTAGTTTAGACGAAGCCATTTCAACTAGTGGGCCCACCTGCACTAAAGCAAATGGTCCCTGAGTTGAAGCAAAAACTTCTTGGCCCAGGCGTGGGCTGAAACCTGGTTCCCCCAGGCCCAAGCAACCGAACATCTGGGATATGCCACGTAAAAATTGAGTCAGAAAACAAAAATCGGCAGCCACCCAAGTACGAAGCTTGAAGCCTGGCTTAACTTTAGATTGGATTTGATTTTTTTTTTTTTTTTCTGTGGTTAATATTTGAACACAGTTTGCAATATGTGGATCCAGATTTTGTCCAATCATTTGTCTTGAAATAATCAATTTTGGCTGCCTTTGTAACTGCAGTTATTTTCTTAGTGTGGGATAAAGATAATTTCACACACTCCTTGGTAGTCATGTATATTTGGGAAGCTTGCATCAAGCTTTGCACTAGTGTTTGCCATGCCTATTTTAGCTACTTACCAACAAGTGATTTTGATAATTTGGCCAAATCTCATATTATAATGCTTTTAAGATATAAAAATCTCAATTCACTTGAATTCCAAATCATTAGAATGGATCACCAGCATGAAGAATAAACTATTATATTAATGAAATTAAATTAACAAACGAAACAAAAGAGGTCAATAAATAAAGCATAAGATCACCGAACATAAAATAGCTTGGGGAGAAAAAAAAATCAAGCCTCGAGTTGCTTTTAAAAGTTAATCAAGTTAAAAAGATTGATACGGTACGCATAAAAATACAATACAAATTAGAATGCTTTCAAAGAGTAACACAACCCAATTGGGTGCTTTAGTTGGATCTTCTATCCACCCAAAATGCCAACTAATTTTTAATCGTCGGCTTGGAGATTCGTGATCCATCCATCGGCTAGGGCTAACCTTGATTTGGACCAGATTTAAAATGCCTAGAGTCTTGACCGAGCGAATAAGCGTGTGCACCAGCTCAAAATTGCTCACATTGCATGGCTAAAGTGAAGCGCAATGAGAGAAGACAAATGGTCGTGGTCCCCTGCCACCATGCAGAGGGATCGGTTTTTTTAAGCCAGCGAGGGAGGCCCAATCCGCGGCGCTTTGGCTGTAAAGGTGAAGGCTTTCAAGAAAAACTATAAAAAAGCCTGCTGAGAAGAGCTAGCCCGGTTCTGAGCAAAAGGGGAACGCCAGCTTCAAATCTTGTAGGCTGTGGAAAGATTGGTGGACGCTGAAGCATTCTTATTATTATTTCAATTGTGATATCTTCTAACTTAGGGTTTGGTGCAACTTTTGAAAGGTCACCCAGTTCATAATACTGTTACCTGGGAAAAGTAGGCTATGCCTTCGCCTACTATTGGAAGCCTAGTGTGCAGGATGGGCCTCTCTTTTCTCACATTCCACACTTCCTTTTGGTCCCTTGCTACGCTGTAAAAGGCTTGGTGCTCCCAAGGGTGGGGAGTGGGGACACCAGCAGTTGATCATGGATACGTGACAATGTTGATAGGCTTCGTTTTTTGAAAAACAAATTTCTTCCAAGGCATGGCTTAGCTTGAAAGTATCGAATAAAAATATGTCAGCTCTTGCAAGATTGGTCTTCAAAAAGCTTGATGCTAGGGATCCGATTTCGTAGGTCGAAACCCAATTCGGATTCGACCTCCACTTGAAATTGAGGGCCTGGGTCCAGCTTGATTTCCAATTAAGGATCCAAGTTTCAAGTAAGGATTTCACAAGTTTGTACCTAACGCAACCAAACGAAGACAATCTGATTTGACCTGCAAAAATTAGCTAGAACTGCATGGTCCAGACTCATAACTTTAGATCCAATGTGGACTCAACTTTGTCTCCTTGCGTCCCTATGTTCCAAGGATTTATTGGAAATCTACGACAAATCCAGCCATTTTAGCACCATTTTGGGGAATACAGGATCATATGCAACTTTATGTACCATCAGTCCAACACCTGCATTTGATCTGGGATCGATAAATTTATTGATCTTTGCCCTCCAAGGATGCGCTTGGTTTGGAAAAAAGGCCGAAAGAGTGTGTGTCTACTATAAAGTGAGCAGCTCAGAATCCTTCCAGAGTTCCACAGTTGAAAAAGATATTGCATGATATCCATGTCAAATCTTAATCATTCATACATGAAACCTAACCTTCACATGCATTTGTACAAGCCTATGTTTGGTAAAAAAGCTGAGACAACTTTTGTGCTGTATATGTCTTTAGTTGGCATCTTATCATTGGCCTGAGACTAAAACTACTTTGTTAAAGCTCGATGCTTTATTTTCAAGAATAAAGATTTTATAGTAAGAATATCCTCAGAAGGCCTCATTAGATCAGTCTAGTTACTCCTTTGGTCGGGAAGCTCGGGTAGATAATTTTCAGTGCTTGGTTAAACACATGCCAGGTTACCAGCATGGAATCATGCCTCTAATTTTCACTGGCCAAAAAATATTGGTTAATTGAAAGGCACCTCTCTCTTTGGCACTTACATTAGAAAAGGTTACAACTTTTGATTTGGAAAAAGATTGGCTCTTCCACCACTATTTCCAAAATAATGAAAAGTTCAAATATTCAGTAAATTGATGTTCATTTCCCGCTCCAACATCTTCAATAGGGACTAGGAATGTCCTTAAGGTAATAATAAATGGCGAACATAGTTATAGCTTCATTACAGCCAAGGTAATGCTGTGATTTGAAAATATAAATTATAGCATGATAAAATGCTTCACCGCACCACTCCATTAACTAATCCAGTCCCTGCAGCGTGGTGATTAGCGAAAATGGTATTTGAGGCTCGCCTGTCGCCCACACGATTCTGTGTACAGGCATCAATTCCTGACTACCACGAGGAATCGTAGCTCTCAGTGGGGAATAGAGTGGTGCCGGGGAGCAGCACTCTTACAATGTCTCTCCCCCGACAGGACCTTTAATTCAGTGATTAATTTTGGGCTGGAGCCAGTCCTTTTCTTTAGCATGTCTGCAGGTCTAGGTGCATAGGAATTAGGCTTGTACAACTATTAACAAAACACTAACCAAGCTTCAAACACTCTGTTTCGTTCTATTAACAAACACTGGACAACATCTCTGTCCCTCTATATATCTTATTCCTCAATTCTATCTTCTCTTGGTTTGACCCCACCATTAGCTTAAAGACATGACATGAACATCTCTTTCCCCTCACTACATCCCTCTCTTTTCTTCTATTTATCCCCCACCAACCTCCATCCCACATAGAGCCTTTAAACAATATGTTCTCCTTTCTATGTGTATCCTGGTGAACTAGAATTCACATCCTTGTTGTGGCTCTGCAACTGCTTCCCCCAAGGAAAAAAAAAGGGTGGGTGATACAAGCTAGCATCTATAGCTTTTTTCTTGTTAGTGTAATTAGTGTAGTCTCCTTGTGTGAGAGGGAGAGGAAGTGGTTTTCTTCTTCTTCTAGGGACTTTGGTTCTCTTAGATGGGCAATCATAGGTTTAGACTATCTGACATGTTGCCGAACTCCTGGTTCTACAAGCTCAAGGACATGGGAAGAGCTGGTAGAAGCCAAAGGATCAGGGAGTCTGTAAAGAGAAATCCTCCAACAAGTACCACCAGAGCTTCCATCACACCAAAACCAGCCCCACAACCCAACGAAGCCTACCTTCCCAACAGAGCCTCCTACTACTTCCCCAGCAAAGAGAGAATAGGAAGTCTCCTTCGCTCCCCCATCCACCAGAAGGCCTCGGACACCCATTTCCCGATAGACCCGCCGAGGACGCCCAAGCGAAGCAGCAGTAGAAGGCCCACAAAACCTTTTCCCAAGCCGGTCTCCTCCTCTGTTTCAGCCAGCTGCAATTGCCGCGCCACCTTCACCTCTGCTTGCAAGCCCGAGTCCACTCCCGAGAGCTCACTTTATCGCCACCACGACGACGACGACGACGAGCTCAGCGAGCCCATCGTTGCTGAACAATTGGAAGTCGACTGCTGCCAGGTCGCCTCCTCTGCTAGTGATGTCATAAGCGACGTCGGCAGCAAGGGCTCTTTCCATCGGTTCAAAAGTTTTGACGAGATGGAACCAGACTCGGAGCTCAAACTCCCATCAATCGTCGCAAAACCCATGAAGAAAGAGCTCGACAGGGCCGAAGGAGACGGCAGGAATGCAAGTGGAAAGCAGGGGAGCTACCATCATAGTTGTGATATTAAGGAGACCAGCAAAAGCCCAGCAAGGCGATCAATTCAACGGATTAAGGTGCGCGCGAGCTCTCCAAGGGTCGGCACCAAGAAACTGCAGGCTCATCGGAGCCAGAAGATGGCAGGGTTGGAGGCAGCCAGGCAGCAGAGGAAGGGACGAATGGAGGGCTTTGTGGTGGTGAAGTCGTCGTTGGACCCGCGAAGGGACTTCAGGGAGTCTATGGTTGAAATGATCGTGGAGAACAACCTCCGGGCATCAAAGGACTTAGAGGAGCTATTGGCTTGCTACCTGTCACTGAATTCAAAGGAGTATCATGAGGTTATCATCCATGTGTTCGAGCAAATCTGGTTTGATCTCGCTGACATTATATTGTAAAGGAGTGTGTGGTTAGAATTGGGGCTTGTAAGGATATCTTATACTGAATTATATTACGTTGAAGCTTCTGATGCACTTCGGTTCATCTTCTTTTCAATTCCCCCCCTTATTTCTTTCCAGGTTTCCTTTTTTCTTCAGCATTACCTGTGGTAGGGGCACTTGGAAGCTCCATGCCGGTACCTTGTCCTCAAGTTTAGCGGGTTCTTTGTACTGTATGAATACATATATGAATACATCCAATAAAATCAAAATACAACAGCTCGCGGAGTGCGAGTGGCAGCTCCCCCTTCTCTGACTAAAGGATGTACTTTGAGTGGTAGGCCGCGTAGGCAGCCATATAGTCGGCTGTCCCATTAGGATGTTCTCCTTTGTGGTGGATAATAAGACCCATGCCCTTCTCCCTTTTGGCAAAAGAGCTCGACTGAAAGATGGCGGGTCCTGTAGGCACTCATTTCTTCAGGTTGAGGTGTGGGACTACACTTTTCTTTGTATGTGTTGTATTGTACCTCAGAACATTCAACAGAAAAGCCCTGTATAGCTTGCTTACAACTTGCCGGGGTCTTAATTGCTTGAAAATGAAGGGTCATGATCAATGCTCGTTGCATTCACATCCTTACAGACTCGAAGTGGTCCAGTATTATACCAAGTGGCCTTAATCCATGGGCAAAAGACTTTTCTACAAACATCTACACGAGAACTATTTATTTTCTCTACTCAGCAAATATAAGATCAGTACTCTCCTTTTTTATCTTTGAAGTGCGCATACCAGGTACCAGGCGTTCCCATTTAGTTTTAAAATAACTGAAAATACAACGAAAGGAACAGAGGCATGGGTTGGACAAGTTAATTTGACAGCCGTGAGAGGTTTTCAGCTGCTTCCTGTGGCACAGTTCCAGCATATTTCTTTTGCTCAATATAAAAAAAAAAGAAACATTGGATTTCAGCATAACTGCAATTGGTTTGATAAAATAGTACATTTAGTTCCAAATGACCTTGTGACGGTGGACAGAAGATGAAGGAGAGAGAAATAAAAAGTGAAAATAGAGAAGAGAGAGAGAGAGAGAAGGGCGGAGGAAGAAAGTGTATTCTTGAATCTCAATAATATAAATTATATTCTCAATTAATATGGTAACAAGTTTATATACATAATCAAAAATTCTAACAAGAGTTCACATAGAAATAAATACAGAAATCTTCATAAAATTCTTGTTCCAGAGTCTACATATATATATATATATATATATATATATATATTTTAAATAGAATAAGAATTTTTCTAATTTCTATATTGGTGCCTAACATAAGTGTGCCTAAATTTTTTTAATTAGAATCTCACCTAAAAAGAATAGCTGAAAGATATATTTTGGATTTTTTAGTATTGTATAAGCTCCGATGTCCTCATTAGGGTAAGAGTCTAAATGCATTTAAATTTAATCACAAGCACTATGATTGCTTTGTGGTTAGCCTCAATAAACCCATTCTGCAATATCCTTTAGTCCACATTGGCCATGGGCTAGATCGGCTTTGATACCATTTGTAACAACCTAGGATCTCATCCAAAAAAGCTAGTTGGAAGATATTTTTAGAATTTCTTAGTCCTTTATAAGTACGGAAGTACCTAAGATCTTTCTAACGAATAACCAATATGAAACTAAATGTATGCCCGCACGAGTCCTCACAAAATTTCCTAAAAAATATAGGATACTATTAACAGAACCCCCCTCCCCTGTCTATAGTCCCCTAAGGACTCCAAATGAGACACCCCGTCTTCAATCTATTCCTCCCATTCTTCTCATATTTCCTATAGAATACAAATTGAAGAAAAAACATTCACAAACTATCGGAGGAGCATCCGTGACATGTAGGATAGCGGGGACAGCTTCAGGTACAAGTCTAACAGCATTTACAAAGCGAACTGAACAATAAAAAGGAAACACTGATGCTTTCAGAAGGCTCAAAAAGCAACCGTCCAAAGGCCACATGGCTTCTCCTCTTTCCCTGTCTAGCTACAATGACCCTAAACCGTAAAAGAAGCTTTCAAGGAACCTCCCCACTTGAAGAAACCATGCACAAAAGCTAGTCCCTCCATTAATTTTGAGTAGCAGAGAGACCCAAGTTTTAGACCCTAAACAACAATTTCAAGATAAAGCAGTCTAAAGCTCTGAGAACCATGGAGATAGAAAAATGTTAGCGGATGAGAATTGCCTACCAGATAGCATTGTGGGAAGAAGGCCTGATCTCTGTCTGGAATCTGATTCATGTGCAAAGGCCTATTCAAAACCATTAAAACGAAATATATTTTGGATTCTTAATTCAAAATATTGGCTCTGACATTATAAGAATTAAAAAAAACAAAATCCCACTCAAGAGCATCCATCCATTGCAAGTGTATTTGCATTTCCAGCATTACAAGTTCACCATCAGAGGATATGCAAATACTTCAACCAACAACTGAGAAACAACAACCTGACAAATCACAAGACTGTAGCACACAGTCTGAGATCATTGAACAGAAATATGCACTGAAGAACTTACTTTGGGTAGCTCCTGGACATTGGATGGTTGGCTCACCTCTATGTGGTCCGACACCAGTGAAGACTCTTGCATGAGAAGTAGAGGGGCTAAGCACTGGACACTAGTCAGCAGTGGAATTCAGCTAATCCACAATAAGAAAGCAGACAACCTTTCAAGAAAAGTAGCACCCAATTTGTACGCAATGTCCCGAAGAAGCACTAGCGTACGGTGGGATAGTTATCCTGAGGTCCTACCTCACTCGAGCATGCAGGCTAGGCACGTTATTTCCAAATTTCTGAAAGCTCTGATGTTATCTGTGAATATTTCATTTATCAAAATGTTTTGCCAAACTGTTCGTAAATAGTCAAATCAAAACTTATGCCAGGATTCTTGATTCTTTAAATGAATTCATAAAAAAACTCTTATTTGTTTGTAAATAGTGCCAGTGATCTTATCCCTATTTGCTGTTGACTTCTTGTTGCTTGTCTTTTGTATCTTTTAGCTTGTTTCTTTTAGCATGCGTGTGGTCTATGATTTTACGTGATTTGACCTTTTGTCTGATGTTTCTTGTTTTCTAAACTTAATTTTTGGACAAATGCTGAGCTTCTAACAATTTAGTATTTTCTAGCTTCAAATTTTCCCTCGAATGATTTTTATTTTTACTTTTTAAATGCTGATATAACCAAGTGATAAGTTGAATAATGTGTTAGCTACCAATTTGACTGTCGTCAAAGTCCAGGCCTCCATGCTTGCGTTTCATCTAATACATAGATGCTATCATCAAGCATAATTATGACCGTATAGATTAGCTTCAATCTTAGATCTTATTTCGTTCGATATATTCATCTACAATAATCATCTTCGGCTTCCATCTCGGTAGGTATATTATTCTATATTTTTTTGAAAATATATTCACTCATTCCTTTTCTTTTCTTTTTTTTTTTTTGCTTCCCCGTCGATCACTACGAGCAGGCAGTTGTTATGCTAAACGACGAGGTAAACTTTTAAAAAAAAGCATCATAAGGGACTCATTGGTAGTGGATGAGGATAAAAATGATTGGGCGATGTATTTTTAAAACAAAGTAGCACGGTGTTATGGGTATCCATCATCTACCATTATAAGGACATATAGTGACATATTACAGCGATGGGACACCTCCTTTCGAAGCCAGGGCTTGGATAATTTGTACTGTATGTCACTAGGAATAGGATAAACTATCATAAACCTCAAGATAATTTGTACTGTATCTGGGCCCGGGGATATCAAACTGCCTATTTATGTGCCTGCCTTTCTATTTGGCCTTCAAAATAGTTTTCTTGGTACTCAATCATAGGTTCTTTTGAGACCAGTCAAATCTATGCACAATTTCTTCTTGCTGGAAATGAAGTTGTGCATTATGTATAAAGGAAAATCATTTCAAAGTGAGATTGGTATATTGAAATTGGCATTCCAGGCATAGAGCAAATTCGGTGTTTTGAATACTTTGTTGCTTTTCTTCTGTTAATCAAAAGTTTGATTTGTGTAATTCATGATGCTTTACTGAGCAAAGATTAGTCCTATGCCCCTCAAGACTTCTCCATATATATTGCTTATGCTAGAAACTCCTAAATGCCTATCACCTAATGAATGAGACTTGGAACACTATGCTCCTATTTGCGACCTCTCACAACAACTTTATTATCTTTCTTTTTTTTCGCTTGTTCTTCCTAGCCTATGGTTATTTTCTTACTTTTTCCTTGTCATAAAGCTTAAAATGATGTTCTTAACAAAGACTAGAACACTTTATGCCTTCTGAAGTCTTTCTAGTGTCTACTATGTATAGAATTATTGTGCCTTCTAAAGTCTATTATTTTGCCAGTGAGAGGGCATGGTCTCCCCTGCTTTCCCTCATTGATAGTCTGCTTGGCCTCTGCTTTTCAATACTAAATTTCCAAACGGATGCACATTTAACCTTTGGGCCGCCAGAGAACCCCTTTAGCTAATGCATTCAACCATTTGCTTATAAATTAGATTGGATGATGCTGTCTTGCACTCCTCCATGTTTGAAGCACTGCAATATGATGCATACTTACCATGCGGGACGTACTACGTGAGATTCCACACGAGGGCGAGTCGATCCATGTTTATGCATAAGCTTGCTTCAACATGTGCAATTGTGCTTGCATGCGATACGGGATCGAACTAGGGTTTTGAGTGTATTCATGGTAAACAGCCACTTGATAAACCGCTATGAAATTATGGATGTGCCCTTTTATCACAAGTCACTTTTGCCTCATTACCCAAATGAAATTTCCTTATTGGTTATTATATGACACCGATATCAATATCTCATAATCTGATTATTATTAACTAGACCGTGCCAATTATTTGACTTTAATTATCACTTAGTTCAGTTCATTTTTTTTTCTACTTCCAAGCTCATCGTTTAAACTAGACATTAGGTCAAAATACTTTTGATCGAAGCATGTAATTCCTCCTAAATGTACCTCTGCTTTTTCTTTTTTTTTGATTGAATGGGAGGCTGTGCTGCCCTTTGTTTTATTAAATAAGAATTATGTTACGCATTGGAGAGCTTTGTCAACGATATGCTGCTGGCCGAACCCATAGACATTGAGAGATAATGTAAGGGTCTAGGTGAGGATTCGAAAAGGACTAATCCCCCGACCCTTAACAAAAAACAACTGAAGACACGAGTTTGTGGGTTTATAGACTTCAACCATCTTATTCTTCTTGAGTAACGTGTGCTTTATTGTTTTTCTCTTTTGCATGTCATGAAAGTCGTGCACGTAGGCTTTCCTCTGCTGCTGCTGTAACAATATTGGAAATCTCGACGATCGTTTCTTTTGCTGCGCCATTGTAAAAGGACATCCAATCTATTTCATTTGCTTGGTCAGGTTTGGGCTGGCCATCTCTCTGGAAACCGGCTCCTTGTTGCTTTATGGAACCGTTGTCCTGAAGCCGTCACAATTATAGCTAAATGGGAAACACTTGGCCTTGATTCAACCTGTAGAGACCCACGTTTGAGTTGGGCCGGCCTCTGAGCAAGGACGGCCCAACTCGTGAAAATGGGGGAGGGAGTCTCCCGATCGTAACGCTCTCCCTCCCCTGTTTTCGGAAAGTTTTCCCCCTCCTCCCGAATCCACCGGGAAGGAGGATCTTAGGGTGATAAAAACCCTAGCAATCGGGCCGAGACCTCCTCCTCTCCCTAGGACATCAGCCGAGAGGCTTCCACACACACACAAAAAAAACAGAGAAAGAGATTGGGTTTCTACCTTGCCGCGGGGAGGATCGGAGCTTTCGCCGTCGAGCCGGTCGGAAGGAGCTCGCCGGAGGCAGGGTGAGCATCTTCTCCTTCTTCTCCTTCGTCTTTGGCCATTACCTCCTTGGGAATGTAGCCGGGAAGTCGCCGGATTGAAGGAGAAGCCGAGCCCTATTCGGCCTTCTCCTCTCTCGTTCCGGCCGGCCGTCGCCGGGCGTGGCATCGCCGGCACCGCCACAGGCCGACGACCATGGGGCGTCGCCGGCCGTGGGCCACCGGTGGCCGAACCCCCTTCTCCCCTTTCCGTCGGGAAGAAGGAAGAAGAGAGAAAGAGAGAGGGTCTTTCCCCACCTTTTCTCTTATTATATATTTCCTCTTATTATATTATTTGTTGTTGGGTCCCTTCTTACACTTGGATCCGGGGAGATCATGGCTTTGAGGACTCTAGATAGTCTTGGGATGCTAGATTTTAGAGGACCCTTTAGAGGATTAAACAGGGGTCCTAGATCATCATATATCTTTGATAAATTTTAATAATGACTTGGTTCTGTAGGGGAACAATCTATTGGACGAGAGGACGCTGAGCAGAGTCCTGTGCATTCCTGTTCATAGATCACCGTGAGGGCGGGTGATTAGTTGTTTGAGTTTTCAACAAAGGGTAAGGATCCTTGTACGCCAATCCTGCATGATATAATATTTTTATGCTTAGATATGTATGAATGGATGATATGCTATGATCCAGACAAATCAAAAATAGTTTTATATTAAATTATATTTTGATCGTGTTGGCTTGTGATTATTAGTATGATGGATGCATGTATGTGTATAACTTATACCTGCATAATTGAATTTATGGATGTGGTGGTATGGACTAACCATGTTATATTGATTGTCCTGTCACGGGCCGGAAACGTGACCATGGTTAGTCTAGGCCGGAAATAAAGTGGAAAAAAGGAATGGATGTGTTTGTGAATTGATTAAATGAACAGGAACTTTGGGCTTATCTCGTTATTATTGATTGCCCCATCACAGGCTGGAAATGTGATATTATCGATTGCCCCGTCACAGGCTGGAAATGTGATACTATCGATTGCCCCGTCGCAGGCTGGAAATGTGATACTATCGATTGCCCCATCACAGGCTAGAAATGTGATACCATCGATTGCCCCGTCACAGGCCGGAAATGTGATACTATCGATTGTCCCGTCACGGGCCGGAAACGTGACCGAGATGTAGTCCAAAGTCGGAAAGATAATTGATCCGGATCAAGTTAATATGGAATGGAAAGAAAAAGCATTGAAAACAGTCATAGTGATTTATAAGCTATTATATACTATATCATTCTTATGTGGCTGGACTTTCATTGACGTTTGATATATAATATGGACTTTCATTGATGCTTGATGTACATAATTATATTGATTATTTGAGTCTTTTGGAAACTGTTTATGATTCCATAAAATGTGCATCGATTTGTCGTGGTTTCAAATTCATATTATTATTGTGTTGGTATGGATGTGTAGGGATTCTTACTGAGCTGTAAAGCTCACCCCTTCTTCTTCTTTTTTTCTTTACCAGAGTTGCAGGATGCATAGATTTGGATGGGATAGGCGCAGAGTGCAAGTGCCAAAGTCATTAGTTAGTTAGTTAGTTTATCCTTCTTTGATGTTGATGAACATTTGAAGATCTTGTAATTGAACTAATTTGTTTATTTGGACATGCCGAATTTGTCTATTTGAATTATCAATTTCTTGTGGATTTATTGGAATTTTTGTTCATCATAGGCCTTGCATAATCTTTAGGGCACTGCTCTAGCGCTCATGCGGCCGGTTGCATACCGGACCCGGGTGCTGGGTTCGGAGCGTGACACAACCATTAGTGTTTTTGTAAGAGATTTGTGGAAGGTGAGTATAATGGAAGAACTTACATTTATAAGAATAAAATGACCAATAGGCAATTATAAGCTAAGCAACAAGCCTGAGGCCCTGGTGGCATAATCCCAATCATCTGACCAAATGCTTAAAAGAGATGGTTCGCTTTCATTATAAAGCTTCTTTTCTCTGTTTTTCATCCCGAAGATCCATACATCCAGCATATGGCATGTATAAATGAAATTCCGTAAAATTCTTTGCTTTTATATTTTCAATATCTTTCCGTTGGCTTTACTTTGAAATAATACAATTCTGGCGTACTTCAACTTTCAGGATGAAACTCTACAAGAAAATCTAGCGGGCACTTATGGAGCTCAAGTTGACGCTCCTGACTGTAAAATGTAAGTTGCTTGTTGCAATTTGTTTTTTTTTTTTGGGAGTAAACTGGAATCATCAAACAATCTTGAGTAAATACATCCGTGAGCAGCTGAAAATAAAATATCAAACAACTCGGAAGGAATATTTCGCTGGACAAATTTGCTCTCGACAAGCAAGTTTTTTCTGCTTTTCATCCTGTTAGTAGATCACTCTTTAACTAAAGCTAGTCTAGTTCTAAACAATCTTCTATTGACGCGAGTTTCTTGGCCTTCCGTGATCTGCTCGGAAGGCAACCCGGTCGTCTGCAATATTTCATTTCTTCTAGGATTTGTCATTTCCCTGTGAGACTGTACTTCCATCTTTTATGTCAAAATTTGTTCATGCTTAATGCTTTGTTTCCAGAGAACCTTTAGTTCCTTTTTCCAGAAAATCACAAACAATAAATCCTTGTCCTCAAACAATCTTGGAGTTGTTCTCGCCAGTACACACTAAATTCCAACATTTTGTAGCTCAGTACTAGTTCGCAGATAATTGTTGTGGTTAGCATGTTATGTTCCTCCGATTTCTTGGTTATTTTGCACCCAGTAAACTCATGAAAACGATGCCTGTAATTCGGGCCTGCTTGGAAATCCTACCAGCATATCCACATTATAGCTCTTGTGCAAGGATAATGATGTACAAGAGAAGGTGGGAAAGAAAATGAAGCTGGGGATGTTACTAGAGTGCTTAGATCTCCCAAAGATACTTGGGATAATAAAAATTTACTTTGAGGTGGACTCTAATATCCCAGTAACAAAAATCTCAGAATGCGATTGGATCAATTTCTTCCACGTATCCTTCTCTAAACGCCATGCCTAGCTACCATTAAGAACAAGTAGTTCGAGAATGGGCCCACAATCCATGAACTCCCATTAAAGGTCCACCGTGGCCCAAGTGCACACTGGAACTGGTACATGGACTGGCCGTGCACTCGAGCCAATCTACGGTTTCCAGTAGATCAGGGATCGTACATAGTTTTTCAATTTGAACGTGCCTTGGTTTGTTTGAGTTTGGTTGCAACCAGCGGACACAAACCAGCCAGAAGATGACTGCTACTTCTTGCCTTGGGAAACAGAAGTACAAACCTTCTATTGATTTATCCTGTAGATGAGATAAGGTTAAAGTCCTAAAGCCTTCATCTATTTATGCACAGATTGTCTTGGTTCCTCCAAGATAGTTCTCACAGGCCAAAATGGAGATGGAAGATCAACATCATAAACGCAGGCCAAATGGCTCCATGTTAATGTACTCAAAGTCGTTTGGTTCTGCATGTATTTGTTTGTTCTTGAGAACCAAGGGAACAAGTACCTGCATAAAGCTTTGATGAGTGAAGACAACTAGAATGAGAAGAGAAAATTGACATATCATCTCATCTCCAATGATTAGTGAGTTATAAACAACAAAAAAAAAAAGATTGATTATTCACTGGGCCAATTTTGGAAAGGATCATTTGGTCTATATTATGTAAAAATATAACAGGAAGATATCAAACCTACTTTCCAACCAGTTTTCCATCAACATACATGGAAATCCAACCTCACCATTCAAACAAAGAGGCTTGTTTGTACCCACCTAATGGGTGGGAAGAATGGAAGGATATGAAACGAGAATTATGAGAATGTAAGCAGAGGAAGTTGATGCACCACAGCCATCAGAGAACGCCGATCGTTACACCACCACGAGCAAATTATGCTCCCACCAGTTAGAATTTTGTTGCCGCTATGTTTTGTTATGTCTCTGTATAAGTGAAATTCCCCTTAAAAAAACAAAAGCCTTAACAAGACAGAGGGGGGAAGTCACACTCATCTTGGAGTTGAAAGGTTGGTGTAGGCCTGCATGTTTAATTCACAGTATTAAGGAAAAAGATTAGGACAATCTTTATATCAAATCTATTCTAGTAAAACTGCAGTTTTAGAGGCTATGACAGATGGCTTCCATGAATCGCTATCTATGTAATATGCTACTATATTCAAGCATCTTGTGCTAATATATATTTCAGTTGAAAATTTTATAAGGTGAACTAATGGTCTTAAAGATAAAATAAATCCAAGGCCCATTGTTTATATGTTAGCAGGTGTTGTTGATTGTGTTTACTACGTTATCCAGCTTTTTATCCATCTTCTAATGCAACTTTTTCCCTAAATTCCATGCCTACTGTAATCATAAAAGCTAAAGCTGGTGAAAAGTAATACCTCTCTGCCGTCATTGGAGTCATTTCAGAACTCGTCGAACTTGTCACAGAACCCTGACCTTGGGGTCTGTCGATGCTGAACCTCTTCCAAACCTCAGGCAAAAATTCTAGTAATGGAACAGGCGCCAAGGAACCACCCTCAGGCCTCCGTTCCTCTTGTAAAATGAGGCCATTGGCTTGGCAACAACCCCTCTCTGAGGGGTGTGAAGACTGGGGAAGATCCACCTGAACTGGTCTCCATTGTCCTTGACCACCAGACTCAGGAACTTGTATCAATGGAGATGCCTCATGACTCCCTCTTTCCAGCAATTTTGTGCCACTGGATGTTGTTACCTCTTGATCGTTTTTACGGGCTCTCGGCGGCACCTTCGACTTCCCCAGTGCAAGCCGCTGCCTGTAGGTACGGTAGGTCTGCAAAACCCGGCAAACAAAGGATATTACCAATGGTAAGGATCTTTGTGAATTACTGTTTTGTGCAATTTATACCAGCATATCATGGCATGGGCTTATGCTCAAATTCATAATAACTAGAGTGCAATGGATCAGTTTGTTCATCTCTTCTAATTTCTGAACCAGTGGACCAACTCATAGAAAAGCTGATGAACTAGAGTAATACTGATCCAACCCAATTCTCGACTACCAACTGCAAGACCCAACTGAATGAAAGTATACCGTTTCTGGGATGTAGGTTCCTGTTCCACGCTGCCTCGGCATATATTCTTTGCTTGTTTGCTGGCCGCCAGGGGTGAAAGTAGCTGGCTGCCAGGAGACCTGTACATTTGAGTGCCTATGAATAAACATTCTCCGGCGAATATGGATCGGAAGTTCGGACCCTGTAAAATTGAACACCAGATGGTACTGAGCTTGATGAAGATTTCTCAAATGCAGGTCGATATCCCCAGCAAGATCAGCCAGCCTCGTTTTTGCATGCCAACTTGCCATTCTAGTCACCGATGAGCAATCTGCATGGTATGAATTTTCTGAAAGGTAAAAACAGAAACTTGATGTGCCAGCCTGTCAACCGAGCCAGCAGTTCCATGTCTAATAGAAAACCAGCAAGTAAGATAGCTTGGTGACTCTTTTTCATAGTACTCCTGTAAAAACAGATTGGTTTCTTCTTTGTTCTTAGTTGTAAAATATGTTAGGTTTGTTTGTTTAAACCCATTTCCATTTGCTCGAAGAAAAAAAAAGTTGGTGGGTTGCATAATAAAATTATGTTGCTGGGAGGCGCACCTGTTGCACTGCTTGATGTTGAAGCCTTGAGGTTTTCTCTCATGGTTCTGGAGACTGCAGTTTTATTGCCGGAAATATTCTGTTCTAAGGAAGCATCCGCTTCCACTCTAATAAAGTTGGGCAGGCAGTTTTCAGACTCTAAGTGTCCGGAGGCATCTGAACCAATGGGAAGGGCATTATGCAGATGGGGCCTCTCTCCCCTTTCATGTCTCCGCAATGTGTTTTTGAAAAATGTAGTAAGTTCCTCAGCAATAAGATGATCAGGTAACAACAGTATCTCCCTAAGTTTTTGAGACCCATATGAAAATGCAAGGCGAATGCGTTTAAAATTTCCTGCATTTTCAAGTGATCACCACATCAGACAACTTCCAGAAGAATATGACAAGAAAATCATATTGCAGCAATATTGAGTAATTGAGTGTGTATGCGTATGTGCGCGCGCGCGAGAGAGAGAGAGAGAGAGGAGATGGTAGTGAAGGAGGCAATTGCTGACCTGTGCTTACGCTTCTTCCCAGATTATTGTTTTCTTTCAGCGGATCTACTACATTTAGACACCTGGTAGGGAAGTACGAAGAGCTGCTTTTACGATCCCTTGGGCTTACAGAAAACAAGTCCATGCAGTTTTCAAGGAACTCCTTGGTAAACAATAAATCACCATCTGTTTCTGATGCCACAGCTGTGAAATTAGAAACATAACTTTTCATCAACCGTGCACACTCAGACACACAAACACACACACAGAGAGAGAGAGAGAAGGGGGGACCGTATAAATCGATGCGATAATTGTCCCAATCAAATTTGCTAAAATAGTCCAAAAACCTGTACAGAACCTGTGCAGAGCCCACTCTCTTCATCAGACCTTCATTGATCTGTATTACATGAATGCCAATGTTCCAAATGATGCATTTCCAATTGAGAACTCACCGATAAAGGGCCCCCAAGAGTTTCATGGAAGAGATGGAGTATATAGAGGACCAGCGTTTCCAATGCATATGTAGATATTAGGGCATAAGGAGCACCAAGGATGTGGCTTTCATAATAACACCAAGCTTTAATCAAAATCACACTCTTTTTAAAGAGATGGTCCTTCCCAAGCTTCCTGTCCATCTACATCAATAATAGATTTCAAGCAATCTCCCTAAAATCTTGAATCATTAGCAAGAACAGTGTAATGGGACTTGGGAGGTGAAACAGAAGAGTACTTAATGTGGTGATTGTTCCAGCAATGTGAAAGTGCAAATATGAGGAAAGAAGGAACAAGTTAAAATTATCACCATACCAGCTCCAGGAAGCAGAGTGTACACTGTCCGCCAATCTGATTAAATGAGATATCTACTACAATATTCTGAATGAGGCACTTAACAAGTTGGACCTGGCATAAAAGTTTCTTTATATAGTTGAAAAACCAACATAATATTCAGATATTCTAAAAGATCAGAAGACAGATAAAAATATGCAAAGATGTCTTAAATCAAAAAATACCGGAGTTCAAAAAGAAATGATGAATAACTGACCACGTGACATGGGTGGGGTGTGTGGGTGTGGGTGTGAGGGAGGGAGGGGCGAGGGGGGTGTTCAAATCAAGCTGTGGAATTTCCAGGGATATATGAATGTCCAAACCCATATGTACTAATACATTAGCTAAAGCTGCATCAAGAATAAATAAAATTTTTCTTCAGCACTTAGCAAACGTCACATGTTCATCTAATACATCACTTTACTTTTCACCTTCTCAAAATCGCAACCATTAACTGCCAAAACCTGTCCACCAACAATATCTTGTATCTTTCTGATAATTTTTTTTTTCAATTGTCCCTATGTTGGTTGGTTGGAGTTCAACAATCTTTCTTATTCTAGTCAGAAAATTTGTTAAGCTAAATGGCAAGAAGCTATGGGAAAAAGAAGAACTAGGTTTTAGAATGCTTGATAATTAAAAATGATGTACTGTAAACCCACATATGGAGGCAAGAAAGGAGCCGGTGTTAGTAGTAATGTACTTTTTGAGACCAGTGGAACCAGGATCATAGAAACAAATTAAAAGACTAGGAAGCACTATTATAGCATAAGTAGAAACCATGGCAACAAAATCTAGGCATTTGATAAAGAATTAGCTTATCGTCTAGAAGACTACTTGCATATCAAAAGTGTGAGGGCCCATGTGGGCATGTGTTTAGTTTCGCATCAACTCTATCTTGGGTAGATCATGGGTAGGCCAAATAACACCTTTTAGCTAGCCCTTTTGGGTGAGGTTCTAGCTTGTTATAAATAGAATCAGAGTGACACAATCCATGGCCCATGTGGACTAGGAGACATTGTAGCACGAGCTTATTTATGTTGACCACGGGCTGATTATGGTATTTATAATTGAATTTGTGGTACTTATGATTGGATTTGAACTTTGAGCCTAGTGAGGATGCCAAAGCTTAAATGCGAGGAGGGGGGTTTATGTGAGTGCCCGTGCGGGTGTACATTTAGTCCCACATTGGCTATATACTTGGTAGATCTTGGGTATTTATATAGGACCAAGGAATCCAAATACCAACTTCTAGATAGCTATTTTTGTGAGAGGTTCTGAATTGTTGCAAAAAGGCTGATTAATTTCAGGATTAAAGAGTTTTATCAATGTTGTAAGAAATTATCTAGCACCAACCAGGAGGAACATCATGAAGAATTATGCACAAAAACACAAACATCTATAAAACAAGTAGCACTTGGGCTAAAAATTTGGGTGGAGAAAAGGAAGAAACTCCCATTTAACTATGGTGCAGCTTAAATTATGGTACTTGTATGGAAACTTACACTTGATTATGAGGAGTTGTTGACGACAATATTAATCTACACATAAAGTTTCCAAAATCATGAAGCATAGATGCTAGCAAACTCATACTACCATGTTTTCCATCTAAATTTCTTATTGATTGGATATATAAATTATTATTCCCCCAGCCAATATAAAAAAATGCCACCAAATGTAGCTCAAGAGGTAAATAAATCAGTAATAAAATCACCTTATTACTTGGTTTGTTTCATAAATTTCATAGTTTCTACTCCACATACTGTATGAACAAGATTGCTGATTTAGCTCAACAATCAATGTAAGAAAGTGAACCTAGGAAACTGTGAACAACACTATGTTGGAAGAGAACTATCTATCAACACATTATGAAACCTTTATGAAGAATATGGTAACTATGTGCAGGAAAGCTGGCAAAGATACTATAGAGACATAAAACCAGGCCAAAAGGTAGAATTCATTAAAAGATAAATCATGGCATCCTATCAAACAACTAATAGAAAATAAAGATAAGCTGAATGAAAAACCTCAGCATTGATGTACAGCACATCCTTTATTTCAAACTCGGCATCCTCACTATTTTCTTGAGCTTGTATGATAGACAAAACATCACGGACTAAATTCCCATTAGAATTTGGACCATCAAATAACGTCAGATCAATATCCCCATCAGGAAGGTATGTCTTTAATGGAACTGATCCAAATGGAAATACCTGTGGATTTTGCATAGACTAAAAATATGTTAATATTGTCTACCTACAATAAGCAGATCTAATCCCAGATGTTTAAATTAGGAAAGAGTCATATAATGAAGCATTAACTCCATAAGAAGGATATTTGATCAATCAAAAAGGCACAAGAAATTCCTTCACAAAATCAGCACATTGTTACTTTTTCTCACAGCAAGTGTCAATGAAGTAAAATATAATTATATGTTCCAGGACTGCAGTCAATGATGCCCTTCAAGAGTCACATCTTCAAGGAGCCTCGGAAATATGGAGATATAGAGCAATTGGTAGCTTGCAATTATGAGTTCAGGTATATAGTAAGAATATGTCATAGAAGCTCTCTGGAGAGCCATATTGAGTAAAACTTCAGGTTAGCTCAGTGGTTTTCTCAAAATGAAGAGGATGCATGCATATAATCACAAAAAGCCAGCAGTGTAGTGGGGCACTAAACAGCATTTTATGTAACTTGTCCTCTCCTTCATATCTTTTGGCTTGTATATGCACAAGAAAATTCAAGCATTGATCAAAGAATCAGAAGAGACATTAAACATATACGCTTGGAGGTTAATGACTCAAAAAACACATAAACACATATACACAGCAGAAACTTGTGTTGGACAAAAAAATAAAAATTAACTTATCAAAGCATACATTGGAAAAATGCTAAGCAAGCCATACATATTTTATCTAAAGATAATCTTTCGGAAAAAATGTATGTATAGATTATGAAAGAATCTTTGAAGGAGTACTGACTCAAGTCCGAAGATACTTGAGTAACTTCCATGTATTATCATTCCAACTGGAATTTTTTAACAATATAAGAAGGATATTTACACATTTATTGTGATGTTTCTGAAAATCATCATGGAAATCCTTGATGAGAAAGGCATGTCGGTGGCTTTTAAGAAGGAAATGCATGTAGAAATTATCATTTGAATAGACACATATGCTAGAGTTGTGAAAAGTATTATGAGTAGTTGTGGTACAACAAGTGTATCTCCAATCACATTGGGCTTGCACCAAGGATGTGTTATAGTGCAGCCTCAAAATTTGAGGGAGCTGCACTAGCGAGGGGTACTTTAATTTTTGTTGAAGGCACAGGAAGAGGATGGGAAAATGTAACATTTATAGAAGCTGAGAAAAGGATATGGAAGAGCTTGAAAGAACATCAGATGTAGTCTAACAGAAATGTTTAGCCCATGAGAATATGTAAAGCTGACAGAGAATAGTTCGGATTGCTTTATTAGCAAAGTTCATTTTGCAATATTTTCTCAACAAAATTCAACATCAAAATATATAAGGCAAAAAACTGGAGTCATTTTCACTTTCACTCTTGGAGATTCTCCTCCATCCTGATTCAAACAAAAGTCTGTCCTCACAAGGAACTAAAGGATTTCAAATGTTCTTTTACCAGGACAAAGAATTCTACAATTTGACAAACAAGTAAATAAAAACATTAAATAGAAAAAACTCCTCTAGTTTAAATCTCTCAATTATGGAATTTCCTTATTCTTCTCTTGTACATAGAGGTAAGCAAGGTGAAAAGATGCAGGGCTTCCTCTATTTCCTAGCAAATTAGTTTATCCAAAACAGAGAGCTTCCACACCTTCCACTGCCCGGACTAGACAACTCAAAGATCCTAAAAAGACCAAGAAAATCTAAACCTGGACAATCTTCAGAAAATATAAATTAAACTCCATACTGATCATACCAGCATTTTTTACTTTAAAGTGGACACCTGGATGTCAGAGTTCTCTACATCAACTCTTTATCATCCTCCGGAGATGAATCAATCACTTTTATATTGAAAATCCATGGTACTCTCATGGTTAACCTAAAAACAATTTGCATTAAACGTAAATGAATTGTCTGACAATGCCATGATCATGATCACCACCAGACTCAACATCTATAGTCAAAGCCCATCTTGTGAGAAAATCATACAATTGACAATGCTGAAGAAATGAGAAGCAGAAAGAATAATGAAGCAGATTCCTTTTTAATAAGAAAGTGGATACAAACTTACTATTCCTGTGCTACCAATATTTTGTTTCCTTTTCTTTTTTCCTTGAGAATAATGGTGGGAGTGCCACCATGCTGAGTTAGAACTCCTGGAACATGTACCCAGTGCTAGTGCTGACTAGTAAGGTGACTAGCAGACCAGAACCCCATTGATTTCCCAGGTTAACAATATAAAACATAGCAACCTTCTTCTTAGTTAAAATAATAACAGAAGAACATGTGAAACTCCTTTAAAGACAGTTGTACAAAAAATTTCAAAATGTGATTCGTTATTGGCAATCAAGAACAACAATATTAATTCATATTTCCAAAAAAAAAGAGCAGATCTATAAAATTTACATGCATAAATCTCAAAGAGAGTTAACTAGTGAACAAAGTATGCTTAAATTTACTTAAGAGATTAATAATCATAAAAGAATGGCTGTAAATTAAGGGGAGAAGATTGTGAAAATTATAGGACATACTAAATTGATTAGATGAATAATAGATGAATAAAAAGTTGAGAAAACAGGCCTTAGGATTGCAGAATAAATCTATGCTACATTCATGTACATATACATGTCCAAATATTATTTTCTGCCATACATGTGATTCAAGCTTGTATCCAGTTGTGTGCCACCTTTAGTCCTCAACCAATAAACTGAATTTCTGAGACTGGAATCAAACCAATTTTATGCATTCAATGTATTGTTGGCGTCATCCTGCTGCAAAAAGGGAGGAAGGCACAACAGAGTGTTCGCATGCGCGCACTCAGGAGAAAGAGAGTATCTTGATGCACGAAATAGACCAATAAATAATGTCTTGCTTGTTGATTGTTATAAACCAAGATTATGAAATATGTCACTGAAAATTGAACCAAAGAGACTCATGCAAAATTAAGATGCTAGTCTACATATGCTTAGACACATACATACATATAGATTATATTGTATGAGCACGAGCGCGCAAGAGAGAGAGAGAGGGTATCTTGACGCACAAAATGGACAAATAAATATCTTTCTTGTTGATTGTTATAAATCAAGATCATCAAATATGTCACACAAAATTGAACAAAAGAGACATATGCAAAATTAAGATGCTAGTCTAAATATGCTTAGACACATACTTACATACACATAGACTATATTGTATGAAAACATACTTTATAGAATATTTATAAATATATGTATGTAGGATTCTTGGAATTCAAAAAACATTCTCTAAAATCTAGGAAAATCCCAATTTAAAAAAAAAGAGATCCGCATAAAAAGTAAACTACAGCTAGAAGGTTAAAGCAAACTGCAGGCATGTCCTTTTGATCTTGTGGAAAGATGATGCCTTCTTTGCAGACTAGGTAATAGATAAAGTGAAAGTATAGATTCTTAAAAATACAGAAACACTTTAAAAAGAGGTACACATATTCATAAATACAAAACAACCTAAAAATCATCCCCACCCCTGCCACCTACCTTCCTTAAATTAGCGATTTCATCCTTAATGCCAAGATAAAGTAGGAATACAAGTTACTTGTCTGAGTACATTCATGAGATGATAGTAATAGATAAAAAGGTCCTTCATTGATGTATGTTGCATTTTCCTGCTATCATGGACTTAAGTTTCACAGAAGCAATGTAAAATAGAAAACTTCAGGAGTTCATTGCCAATTTATCCTATTGATCAAGGTAATTTGTAAAGGTTATAATTTTAACAAAGTAAGCTCCTCCTAGCAAATTTCTGAAAAAAAAGAAAAACCTCATTACAAAGGAATTGGAGAAAAGGCATTCTTCGGCTCTCTTATTGTAATATTCCACTCAGATCATTAACCAAGATACAAGAATTATCATTGTGCTGAAGAAATTCAACTAAACCCAGTATAACTCTAACGAGCAGGTCAGAAAAGGATGTCATGCAACTAAAACTTTGAAAGGAAGCATTAAACAGGATGGTGAGGATAATAGTACCATCTAAGCAAGCAATATATAATGATCAAATGCTGAAACAAGATTGAAGGTAACCTACCGAATGCACGTGCAAGCAGAGAGAGGGAGAGAGTAGCATGCATTGTTTAAAACTAGATTATAAAATAAGAAGTTAAGAACAGAGTAAATAGTAAAACATCAACAGAACAAACACCACAATCTACATTATAAAAAAAGAAATCAGAGTATCATAAAACTAGAATATCAAAAGAAAAAGAATCAAATATTAAGTCGGTAAGTAAAAAAAAAATAGTGATCAAATGAGAGATAAGAGGGATCACCTCGCTAATCAAATATTAACTCGGTAAGTGAAAAAAAATAGTGATCAAATGAGAGATAAGAGGGATCACCTCGCTATCAGTTTTAGTTTTTATCAGCTTCTTGATATGTTCTATCACAGACCACCTTTTCATTTCGGCTTCCTCGGTCGGCTGAATGCACCTTATAATCTCCTCTGCCTTATCTTCTGCCTGCCTCCAACTCGCAGGACTGATTCCGGCCATGCCGCGGTATGGGAACGGCGTCGACGTCGACGCCTTCTCCGACCTCCCACGCTGCCTCTCCCAGGCGCTTTGGAGGGGCGGAAAGGCCTGGAGATCGCACATGCTGGAGAATTCTACTGCAAGAAGACAAAAAATGTCACACATGTAAGACTTTCTGGAGACCCGAGCCTCGGAACGGCTAAAGAACTGGCCGAGGAGGGGAAAATCCCAGGGGTTTAGGAGTTAAAAGCTCATCTGAATCGGTCGAAGACATGCCTGAGAGGACAGGAACCAAAAACAAGATGGAAGAAACCCGAGCGAGTTCCGGCTAGGGTCGATGAGAAATGGACGAAGGGAGGCGAGAAGACGGCGAAAGATGGAATTTTCTCGGAGAAAGTGGAGGAATGGAGCTCAACGGAGGGAGGGTTCCGGCTGGTTTTGGGCTCCGATCCGAGGTTCTCTCGGGAGAAGCACCGTCGAAAGGAACTCCAATCTCTCTCTCTCGGTTTCTCTTTCCCTTTGAGCTCTCACTGGCTCGCTCGCTCTCTCAGTACTTCGGCGAGGGGCAGCGGAAGGGAGAAGAGGGGAGCCACTTCACGCATTTTTTTTTTTTTAACTGAGTGATTATTTCCTGTTCTCTCTCCTATGGAGTCATGCCCCACCTCCTTGCCTCACCACCTGGCTTTATATAGATTATAGAGCAGAGATGGAGGACAAGGGAACTATTGCCACGGCCGTGGTCCTCACCTCTTAGTTACACCCCTCCCGGTCCCCCATCTCAGCAACCCTCACATTCATACGACACAAATCCAATCTGCACTAATTCCCCAAGGACTTGAATGGAAATTGAAAAAATGAAGGTTTGAAAAGGCAAAATATTGTAAGAGGAGGAGGAATAGGAGAAAGGCCATAGTTATGTGTTGCAAGGAGGAAATATGATATTTGGCCAAAAATAGAGAAAAAAATGGAGAGTGGGATGCTCGCACCTCTGTGACCTTGTAATCAAATCTTTTATTCGAATCTTAGAGTTCGATTTAATATAGCTCAATGATGCTTTCAATACCTCAGATTTATTCTCCGAAGTTCTCGCGATCAAATCTCATCAGGATCTAAAACTGTAACTTTATATCGTCAAATAATAGCTTCCGATAGTCTTGGCGCCGCTGATTGAGTTACACGTGTCCGACAAGTATGTCAATAAGTACAGGCATCGAATCTATATCTGGTATTTTTTTTCTGACGTGCGATATCCAGTAAACCCTAAAACAAATCGAAACCATCTAACACGTGGCAAAGATAACTTGCTTTCGGTGCCAGTTGTTTTAATACGACTAATTTGCATGACCTACTTGATGACTAGAAACCCTAGTCAAATAAATTGAAATCATTCAAGGTACTGATATATCAGGAAACATTTAATTGATGTAGAATCATATGGTTTTACGCTGATCAAATCAAGATATTTAATTCTGAAATTGTTATATAGAAATATACCATGGAGCCTTTAACTTTTTCACATGACTAGGATGATTTACAGATATTAACATAGTTTAATTGAATATTCTGTCGAGTGTTATTACATTACAAGATTGGTAAGTCTATTAGATAGCTAGTGACGAAAAAAAAACTTCTGACCGACATTTCTTTTTCCAACTATGTACTTCAATGAAGCTTTGAATAGCCATTTACGACATATGTTACTTTTAAATATACTATTTTGAAACTTTGCTACTATTGGGATTTTTATAATATGGTTGTATAAGAACTTACCACTCTTAGGTTATTGTAAAATTGGCAACACGTTCTATCATGGGTTTGCTGTCATTCGCTATATCATTTTTGACAGTATAAAATAGTAGTTCATGTATTCTATAAATAGATATGGTTTTATCTCAAACAATATTGGAGCATGGTTTAGAACGATAATAATGCTAGGAAGCTTGAAATGTGGTGAGACCAAGGTGCCAATGTGATTAGTTAAAACAATGGAGGCTAGTATTTGATTGTATTAGAAAATAAATAATAATATTGTTGATAACAATTTGTAGGACCCTATGTTCAAGGTAAGTTAAAAAGGCTTTTCAGGTGAGATGAATGATATTGTAACCAAGAAACAATAAGTTATTTAGCAAATCAATTGCTCAAAACATGTTAGGGTTTATACCCTGCTTCACAAATGAACCATTCCTAATTGGAATTGCATAATGATTTAAATCTACTTAAAAATGCATAGTTGTTTACAAGTGTTTCACTAGGTTTCGAGTGTGGTATGGCCACTTCATAGTTCAGAGCACTCGAACCTACAAATTCTAATACTTATTTTTAATCTTTTTTTTTAATTTTGCATATAGATCCTCGAAACTCTTGAATTAAGTAAAAGTCCTCAAGATTCTACCCGTTTACAATAGGGGACTTCACATGTAGGATTCTTGTGACATAATTACCTGACCCCGGCACATAAAAACATTCCGTTTTTCATGTTGAAAAAAAGTATTATATTATTCTGGAGAGTAAAAGCATGCTATTTTTTGTTCAATAAAACATTGCTAGTTTTAACCAGCGCAATCTCAATATTCACTTTGATTTGCTACTACAATTATATTTCACCATCGTATTTCATTTAAGCCATCTTGGAAGCACGTAGCAATTAAGTTCCCTTGCAACAAACCCCACCCATCCCAGAACAGGATGTAATTAGCATTCATCACCTCCTCTTTTTAGACTACAAAGGCATGCAAAACGACACTAAACCAGGCGCCCTGCGCTATCTCTGAGACTCTGACAGGAAAACCCCCCCCCCCCCCCCCCCCCCCCCCCAATTAATCCTTTGTCTTCTTGCATCCGGAATTCAAAAATACCACTAACGCCCGGAGTCCAGTGCAATGACCAAATTACCCTCAGGTGATGGACACGAAATAAATAAATGAGCAGCGGAATCCTCGCGGGAGCCGCTGCAACGAGGAAGATTCTCACAGGAGATACACTAGGGTCCAGCGCCCACCGGGCCGTTACGCTCCATCCGACCACCCAGCGACTGCCTCGTGCGGTTCGCGCGCCTTGTCTCGGTTTCCCAACGCCAACAGTTTGAGAGGGTGGTTTGGGGGCCATCGGATTGTTGAAGCTGGGGTGGGCCCCCCACATGCTTTGGTCGTCCGCGACTGATGCGTCTTGCTTGTACGGAGTGGTGTTTAGCGTCGCCTGTCACGCACGTTGCACGTGTTTGTGCACGGTCGCACGAGCTCGCATTTGTTTATGCGGGCTTGTGATCAGCGAACTTGATATTTTCTGGGCTTGTGATCAGCGAACTTGATATTTTCTGCTGACCGTGGGAACCGTTGGGTATTGCTTTCCTTTTTTTTTTTTTTTTTCTTTTTTTTTAATTTTTTTTTGATACATCGACGGCTCACATCTGACGAGTATAAAAATTTTATTTATTTATTTATTTTCAAAGTCTGAGATGTAACTTGCAGCAAGCTGAACTGCATGAATGATAAAAGTTTATTATTTTTTAGAGTTGTTTTAAATTTTTTTAAATTTTTTAGCACAACAATTTTTTGCTTTCAGAAAATAGAGGCAATATTGAATTACAGGAGTTATAAGTGACAGTTTACTAATTTGTAAAATAAAAAAAATATAAAAACAACAAAGATGCCAAATATGCTCCAACTAATTTATCTCAAGTAAAGTTAAAATTAGTTGTGCAATAATAACGACCTTTTTCATCATGAATGAACGACTTTTGTACTCATCTTTTTAATGATACAAGTTATGCACACATTCCAATATATAATAAATAATATTTAAGTAAAATTTAATTGTGCTTTTTATATTTAAGCTGTAAGGCATGTTCCAACCTGCTAAAAAATAAAACTATATTGCCATATGTTCCATAAGTTTTGTGTTTCACACAAATTCCATTATTGCGTCATACTTGTCCTATACAATACATCAATTTCTTTATGTCAGATGGTATAGCCTTTTTCTGATTGCCACAATTGGGCTTTATAATATTGCTTGTGCATACATTCACATACAATCTATTACCACCCATATCAAGGATTATAGTGTTGTGTTAAACAAGTAATGAAAAAGAAATGGTAAAGTCGGGATGGATTGGAATTAAGTTTTAGATTTTTTTGTTTCCATTAAAATAAAAATAAGATGAAGGAACGATGGAGCCTGTAAGTTTGCATCCAAAGAAGAAATTCACTTTTCTTCCCACCAATTGTTCATTGGATCGCTGCACAAATCTCAAAGTGCTCGGAAATAATCCTCCCTTGCCTTCCATAGCATCGGTCGCACAAAGATTCCGAGGCGGGGGCATTCGAGGACGACGTTAGGGGGCAATCTGGAAAGAGATGGCTGCGGCGCAGGGCAAACGTGTTGAGCCGTACCGGGATGCTTCAGTGTCTCTTTTGTCGGCCTCGGGGAAGGGACTTTCAACTTTCCTAACCGCCATCACGTCACGTGACAATTACTCGTGTCCTTTTTGACGCCCCTTTTGACTTCAACGCAGCGGGCTCGGTGCGTAGCTTCGCCCCAGTAAATTAGGACACGTGTATCAGCGCACAATAGCACACGCCCATGCTTTAGGTGCGTGCTAAATGATCCTGTGAGCGGGTACACTGTGTTCGTATTCTCACTGGCGGTGACCGTAACTCGCATTATCTCGCCGAGTTTGGGGACTCGTTTTCGCTCTCACCGATTCCTGCTTTTCCTCCCCCCAAAGCTCGGGTCCGAGTCTCGGGCATGGCCGGCGATCAAAGAGCTCTTCCAGTTCGTTGCTTCTTCTTCTTCTGGATATCGTCTCTGCTCTCGATCTCGCTCGCTTACAGGCCGGGGGACATCGTGCCAATGAGCAAGGCGGGCCAGTACCACGGGGTAAAAACTCGAACTGAAACCCTCGTTTTATCAGGATCCGTTCTTGATCCACTTCGATCTGATATACTTTGGGAAATGTCAGTCAAGAACTGTCTGGAACGATGTTATTGGCCGCCACTGCCCTATTTTTGCTGTTAATCGGGAGGTAAGATCTTTGGTTTTGTTCTAGGGTTTTCCTCCCTCATGATTTGTTCTTTATTTGTTTGTTTTTCTTTTGATTTTGTGCACAGGTGTTGATTCCGATACCAAAACCTACTGGTTTCACTGGTGCCGATCCTTACAAGATGTAAGTCTAATTGAATTTTCGTGTTTTTCTTAATTTGTCTAACATCATTGGAATATGCTTCTCTTTAGTCAATTTACGGTATCTGTGCAAGAATTGATGGCTGTATAATTTGTTTTATATGATTTGTTGAACTTAACGTAGTGCATATTAAGCATGAAAGAGATAACAGCTTCTGAGTAGGATTGAATTGGAAACAAGCATGTGAATGTGTTATCAATTCCATATAAGCCCTCTCCCTGCTATGCTCGGACCATTCAGGTTCGAGCGCTTTCCGTTTTGTGATTGCAATTTTAATTTTACTCCCAAGCCACTAGGAATCTTCCCGTTGGTATGCAAGACGGTATATTTGTCCATTTTGTTCAGGCGGGATGAATTTGGGATCCTGGGTGGGTTTCCTTGAAAAGAAATCGACTTCTTGTACACAAGCTATGAAATAAAGTTATCCTTTTTACTGAAATTATCCAAAGATGAAAAATAAAGGAACTTAGATGTAAAGTATTTCTAAATTCTGAATAATTGGAAACTTTTGTCTCCCTGCTATACGTATCAATGCAAACATCAAGAGTATAATGTTTATAAACACATTGGGCTACCACATTTCTTAGGTAAGGAAAAACATTTAACAGTCTTCTAGTTTAAGAAGGGCCAAATGAATATGGGCAACAAATGAATATGTTCTCAAGACATATATCTTTTTGACTTAAATCTTCTTTTCCTTATAGTATGCTTTCGTTTACTCGTGCCGTATTATAGAACATGGTGTCCTTGGTATAGATAGATTCACACTTTGCCTAGTCACATCCCAAAATGAGATGTGGCAATAGATTATTGCATTAAATTTATACAATGATGCCATATTATTGCCATTTCATGAATAAATAGAAATGTGTAGATTTCACAGTTTAAAGCCTGCAAAGCATGCTGTTTTGTGTGAATGAGTGAACCTGTTAGACTAGATTGCAACTCAACCCCTTGCCTAAAGCCCTTGAACATTTCAAGAGTATGTCCTAAATTCCTCATTGTTCTTTTTACAGTATCCCAGTACAATCACGGCAGGGATGATAGTAATTGGCAAATTCATTTAGTGCTTCTAAAAATCACCCATGACTTGGCTAATTATCATTAGCCATAGATGCTACTGATTGGATCTCCAATGAGAGTGAATTAGACTAGCAGTTATAGTGATGAAATATGCAGATTTCTACTCTAATTCCTTCAAAATCATGATTCTAATACTGGTATTCTTACTAATTTTTTAGCATATGATTGCTTATGCTTTTTATGTTTGTTATAGAATAGTTTAATACTGCCAACACCATATAACTTCTTATCTTCAACCTCAAATGAATCTCTAGCTTTCCTACAATTGTTTTTCTTACTTCAGCTCAACCAATTGTTGCCTATTTACCTAAGTGCATAGAGCAACATGAATATGTTTTTCCAGTTGAGAAATAGTTCCAATTTAGCTTCTTTGCCTATGCTTTCCTTCATTTATAGCTAGCAGTCTGCTTTACTTGTTGGTTTAGAATGGGATCTACTTGGAAATACTGTCTCATATGTTGCATAATTTTGTATCCATAAGCTTAGGATGATTCATCTTTTAAAGGTATGGAATTACATGTCATCAATTGCATTCTGCAAATGCATTTAGCAACTTCCTTTGATCCATGGATGGTGGATGGTGTAAGGTTTGTTGATGACAGTAATTAATGGATTTGATTGGACAAGATTATCCCATTAAATTCTTCTGGCATTTTTTCAGGTATTTCAAATACCTGTTAGTGCCATTATGTATCATATATTTCATTATTATCCTTTCCAGTTCCAAGCTTATAACAGAAGAATATAAGGCAATTACTACCCTTTTTATCTGTGTGACAAGCTTTAGTGATCTATCTCCCTCCATGCTACAAGATTTGCATCCATGCTGCGACAATACCCCTTTATTATCAATCAAAGCAGTCTAAAGCAGCTGTGCTTTCTATAATGGCTCGCTCATCTGCTGGGAGCCTTGGCACCAAGTGAACTTTACCTTCAAGGTCAATTATCAGCTTGCCACATTCCTTTTGCCCATGATTGTTGTCTCCACAATGCTCATCATGAACACATGCTTTGCAATGTCTTCTTCCTGGTTTTCCCTTCTGTAAGCACCGAGTTATTGGTGAGAATCCGATGCTAAAATGGTGAAAATGGGGGGCTCAAGTGGTGGGTGTTGAGCTAGAGGGTCATCTTGTGCTCCGCTGAAGCTTACATCATGTGAGATCTCTATGTTATTGAAGCACACTGTAACAGAAATGAAGTAATTGACATTACTCAATAAATCAAATCTTTGACCCACTCGAGCTAACATCATGTGAGATTTCTATGTTACTAAATCACATTATAACATAAGTAATTGACATTACTTACTGAATCAAGTCTTTGACTAGATTGTAAGAGAAAAGTAATGACTAATTGATAAAGTTTTTCAATTATGTTAGTGACACAAAATAAATGAAGCTTTGTGAAATGGCATATGGTAATTTAAATTTTAAGAAAAAATCTAATTGGATCAATAGTGGAAGGATTAAATGATGCCTCCGTATATGTTGTTGCAAGAAGGTCAGCATAATTAAATCCAGCTAATACTCTGTGTGACTTAGATTGATCTATAACTATTGGTTGGCCATAGATCCCAAATTAAAGACCAACCTCCAATCCATATTTGCCAGTATTCCAATTTATTTATGGAAAAAGCTAGAGATTATTCGCTAGTGATTACTGCTCTAAACACCAAGGGATGTGGAAGTCAGTGATTAGCTGAGTGCATATTGGGCTTGATTGACACCAACAACCCCACCATGGTTGGCACCAATCCCTGACTGCCACATTCTGGGTGAAATGAGTGGAGATCATTAGTGAGTGATGGGTAACAATACTCTTTATATATTCTTTCATTTTTCAACATGTCTTGTGTGCAATAGGTATACACATGCATGCGTACACACACACACACATATAGGTAGAGATGGTTACGCTAAATTGAATCTACACTCAAATCTAGTCAAGTTTAGATTGGATGATGTGTGTCCACATTGATGATCCGAACTGTTAAATATGATCTACTACCTCTAAGTTGCTTACACACCAAAAATCATGTAATTGGAGGCCCCTAGCCTATGTTTCGAATCATTAAAAAGTGAGATAGTTTAAATAACATGGAACAACACATGTTTTTTTTTTAATTATTTGATGCTAGGCTAGGGATCTTCAAATCACATGATTTTTGGTGTGTAAGCAGTTTTGAGGTAGTAAACCACATCAAATGGCTCGAATCATCGATATGGGGCCTTCATCGTCCAATCGAGATTTGACCAAATCTAAGTGGAGATCCACTGAAGTGTGGCCGGGTCTCTCTCTCTCTCTCTCTCTCTCTCTCTCTATATATATATATATATATATATATATATATATATATATCTTTTTCTTTGCTTTCTTTTGTATTAGTGTGTTTCACAATGTGCTACTATTTTTCAGTCATTTTTTTGTACTTTTGATGAGGAACACACGTTGCCTTTCATGAATTATTGGTTTGGTATCCTTTTTTCCCCCTTCCTCCAAGGGAAGAAGCTAGCGTACATGTATTTATTTATCATTCTTAGTGAAATGTTGGAGTTTTGCTTCATCTTTTTTGATGTACTCGATCAATGTGCAGATCATTTCAAGTTGGTCATGAGAAATTTCATGTTCCATGGCTTTTTGTTATAAACCGCAAAAGCTCTGAAGTTCCAATGATTGATTTCCATTTGGTAAGTGTACAACTTGTATTAAGCATTTGTTTTATATAGCTATAATTGTTGACTATCCTTCATATTTTTTCCCCATTTTTCCTACTTAAATATTTCCATTTTGGTTTCAAAGTCAATACAGACATCGGATCTTGAATTATTTTATATGGGATGAAAGGAGTAACTTTTGCAATTTGATGTACTACAGAGGTACTCTGGGAATGATTTGCATGGCGTCACAGCTAAAATTGTAGATATGCCTCATCATTGTATGCAACACCATCTCCTCTTATTTTTCTCGTCATTTCCTGCTTGCAACATTTGGGATTATGGACCTTCTAATGCTTATTTTCTTAATAAGTTTGAAAGAGTACTGTGGTTCAAACAAGACTGAGTACTTATTATATGTCCTTGTAATTTCTCATAATTGTTGGCCTAAAGAATAAACATGTATTATTATCAAGGTTTATAAACAAGATGGCTAACCTGCTTCTCACATGAGAGGGAGATAGATGATCAAATAGTTCCTTTACAGCTTACCAAAAAAGAATTCCTTTACAGGAAATTGTTCATACACAAAATTGTATAAATACAATCTTCATATCTTGACCTAACAATTTGGTGTTGGTGTTGTGAATCCTTCTTTGCCAATTGTCAATTGCTAGACTATTCTACCTAAGGTGTTCAATTCCGAATCTTGTGCTCAGTTCCACAACAACACTTCTATATAACTTATGCAAAATACATAGCAATGTCCGATACCGAGAACCATATTAGTATATTGTTGGTATGATATGGTATGCAGCCCGTATTGCGATAGGCTTGGACCGACATGGACTTGTTCGACTCATATATTGAACTAAACCTCAGTACTATACTGGAATCTTGCCAGTATGGTATGGTACAGTTGGTGTAGGGAGGTATGGTTGATACAACATGGCTTGATATATACTCTTTGCTAGGAATGTTTTATCAAAATAAACCTTCAGTTTTATGAACATTGACAATCTTATCGATTTCCCATTTTTCGAAATCATTATGCCATGCATTTGAAAAAAGTATAATACTTAAATGTGTAGATCTGGATTATGTAATTATATATTATTCTTGTACATAAGCTTCTTAGGCGTTTCCTTGTAATGATTTGGAGAAAGGGGGCGAATCAATATTGCTATTTACGGTGTCGGTACATAGTGTTTGTCCTTAACCTCTTAATTGTCTTTGTGACCCATACTTGTAGTTTATTTATAACTATTGCAGATACCTTGAGAATGTAGGGATAGTGAAGAATAGTTGAATAGGGTACTCATCTTCCTATTTATATTGTTGCTTTTAACATTAGGATACATTTGATATATAATGATGATACATAGAATATGATTGCATATTATCTTAATCTTTGTAAATACTAACATTTCAGGAATTGAATATCATATTTCAGTTGCTTTTGTCATTATAGCACTGCCCTCCTCATGTCAAACTCATAGTTGATGTATTGCAAATGCCAAAAGTTGTTGGTTGAGTTCGTTAGTTAGGGCTTAGGCCAAACTGTGAGCATGCAAATTAATATGTAACATTCACTTGGCATGCTTTCGGAGCGGCATGCATAGTCAAGCTCTAGTAGGTTAACTGGACAATTGGAAATGTATTCATGTTGGGTTTTATGACATAGACATAGAATAGAAAAGGAGTTTAAGCTAAGCAAGCAACAGTTGATCATGAAAGCACAGCATAATAACATATAAGGTTACTAACAAGAAGACATGCTGATGCACCTCTGGATACAGAGGCAAAGTTAGGGTTATGCAAATAGAAATTGTGAAGAAAAAAATTTCTATCCAAGATTTTCCATCTCGGTGCCGGACCTTGTACCGGTGTCATTCTATTACAGTGTCGGTATATAGTATGGTACGAGATAGTGAGACATATTGAGTGTCGGTACGGTACGAGACTGCATACCAGTTTGGTACCGGTACGGTACCGACCGGTATGACAAACCTTAGATCTATCAATGTCTCTTAATAATTTCAATGGTCAACAACCATTAAAAGCCATTTCTTTTTATTATAAATTATCATTAGGATAAAAGGAAAGAAATTTAAGATTCGTTATATTAGATTGTTGATGTGTTATAACATTCAGCAGTGGTAGGTACAAGAAAAATGTAAGAGCTTATCACAATGACCTAATGTTGTATATATCTTTAGAGGAAAAAAGAGGAACAAAGGGGGGAAAAACCTAACACTGCATCGCATTGCTGTTTAGATGGAGAGCGAGAGAGAGAGATATTGTCATATCATTAATCTAAAAAGTGGACAGGGGACTCATGTTAGAAGAAGAAGAAGAAGAGAGAGAGTATGAGAGACTGTAATAGAAGACAGGAAACCTAAGTAACTACAAAAGTTTGGTGAGAGAAAAACAGCCAAAGATTTAATAAGAATACTTGTTTCCTAATCTACTTAGGATTTAGATGGCAAACTAGAGGTACAAAGTTACTATGGGAGTACCCCATGCTGATCTAAATCTATACACTATCAAACGAATGATCCACCATCCATTCTCTCTCTTTTATAAATAAAATTCACAGGCTGATAGATTTTATATATATATATATATATATATATATATATATATATATATTATGGGTCGTGAACCAGATTGGGAGGGATGGAGGGGCCTTATGCTCGCTTTTGTTGGGTTCTGGTGGAAGAGGGGTGCATAGCTCCCCACGGCCACCCCTAGCTTCATCTCTATTTGGGTACCTAGTATGGTCTATGTCTAGAAGAAGCATGCTAGTGTACCAAAAGAAAAGGATGTGATTGCTAGAGAGAAGATGGATTTGTAACACTGACACTATTTAGTATCAAAGTGGCTGATGAACCATCAGAAAATGCATGTCTGTAGCATCATGATACAGATGTCACCGTATATTAGGAAGTCATGTTAGAATACCAATAACAGGGCCGGCCCGAGCCCTAGGCGACTGAGGCGGTCGCCTAAGGCCCCGGGCCAATGGAAGGCCTCCGGGAGCAGAAGCTGGCTACGAGTCTTCCCCCTTGATGGAAGGGAGGTGGAGGGTTTCCTGGCCTGCAGAGGGCAATTGGGGAAGTTGGGGACAGTAGTTTTGTTTTGGGTGGAGAGAGAGAGAGAGAGAGAGAGAGGAGGGATTTGGTTGGCTTCATACACGCCTGAAGCCACTCTTATCTTTCATCCCTTCTCTTTTTTGGTTTTGGTCTTGGTTTTCCTTCCCTCACAAGTCATTACTCCTGAATCCTGATCCAGCTGGGCCATCAGGAAGAAAGATAGGGGGATTGGAGATGGACTTCTTGGAGGGTGGAGATTCTTTTAATTTTCTCCTCTCGGTTTCTTCTCCCCTCTTGGGTGGTGGAGAGAGAAAAGGAGGGAGGGGGTTGAATGGCTGCTGTGCCGTGATGTTGCAGTTGCAGCTTCGGTGCTCACTTGAAGGGGGAGATGGTCTTTAGCAAAAGAAAAAGAGGGTAGAGAAAGAGAAGGAGGGAGGGGGGGTTGAATGGCTGCTGTGCCGTGATGTTGCAGTGGCTGCTTGGGTACTCACTTGAAGGGGAGATGGTGGGATGGGACTTTTATTAATTAGATGGAATGAATTTTCCATAATGACCCTACTTTCTCTTGGACAAATTTTTTGACCGTGAAGCGCCATGGGATGGCCTTTTTCCTATTCTGCTGGTAAACAGTATTGCCAAGAACAGTTTCATGGTCCTTTTTTTTTAAGTATTTTTTTTTAATATTTTCATTCAAGAATTATATTAAACTGAAGAGGCTTTTTGTCTACCTTTATTAGATTCATGCATCTTTGTTGAAATAGTGTACTTGACAGCAATCTATTTCCATAACATTTTTTTTAAGTTTTTTATATTTATTAAAAAATTTTATTATTTAAAAAAAAGAGGCCCCATTTACTGAATTCGCCTTGGGCCCCCAGATGTATTGGGCCGCCCCTGACCAATAATGAAGATTGAGAAACATGAAAGCTGCAAAAGTGATTAGTTTGGGTTAGTTTCTGGCTGAAGATTTACACGTCATGTTTCTGCTCACCAACCTGGTTGATAAGGTAGTTGATTCTGTTATGAAATTGTTGTACTTCTTATGACTTTTTGTAAAGGATTTTGGATCTTGGAGTCGTGTCTTTAGAGTGACTATGGCACTTCTTAATGGTTTTTGTGAAGGATTTTGGATCTACAATAGTCTTTGGGCATTGTGGTGAGGATTTCGTTAGATAGGTGTTTTGGGAGAAGATTTTGATATTGGACATTGAAGGATTATCCATTCTCAAGGCCTTTGTGTGAGAAAAAATTAAGCAAGATAATCAACACAAGAAGATTTGTGCAACATAACACGCATTCTTTTACAAGTCTTTTGCCAAACACATTTAGACACAGTTGACACCTCAATATAATGGACTCATTCTTCTACTTAAGATCTTCTTCCTTAAATTTTAAGTGTTGATGATTGAGCTCATTCAATTATTGTTCTTTAGATTGTTTTTTACATGTGTCTAGCTTGAGAAACAAAGGTTAATTCTGTTTAGTATTGTGAATGTTTTACCACATTCAAAAGATAAATAATATATTTTCTTTGATATTCTAATTATTTGGGCTAAACCCTTTGAAGACTAAAATATGTTTCTTAAAAAGGTGTTTATAATTTATGTTTCTTAGATAGGTGATTATAATTTATGTTAATTTTGCTAAGGTTGCCTTTAGTATTTGAATTCCTTGTTGCTCTGATCAGATGTTGAGGTTCACCAAGACATACGCAAGAACTTTTGGGATCCAAATCATTGGCCGAAGCATGTACTTGTGAGATATACGTGGTTAGTATGATGAGCTCGTCATTGGAGATTTATCATAATTATGCCGTTTGCAGTGGTCAATATAACTATTGACATAAAATCTCAAAATATTTTTAATTGAGGTCATTGCAGAGTTAGTTTGATGCCAGTAGATGTGTCAGTGAGTTGGTCTAATATTAAAACTGTTTATATATGTGATTCACTGTGCTTTATCTCTTTTCTTTCATTAATCAGTTTGTATATGAATTATACTACGTGGAGCTTATACAAGTTCCATCCTTGCTCGCCATTGTTTAGTTACACTTAAGGTGTGAATCTGTCATAATTGTTATATATTTGCCTCGAATTTTCAAATACTGGTTACTCATGCCATCTCTTTCACCGAAAACTGTATTAGTTTCAGAGATGGAAGATTTTTTGTCTGATTTTGAACTCAAAGATAAGCAGACTATCTGTAACCTCAGTTGTTTGACAGATTTCAGAAATATCATTATATGCAGAACTCTGGTGTGCCCTCAAACTTGTTCCAGTGTTGTTACTGACTGCCTCAAATCTGAAATAAACAATTGTCCAATTGGAATAATCTTGTTGAAGTTTGACCGGTAGTATTCCTTTTTGAAGCTTCAAAAGGGCAATCCATTGACACAAGTTATTGTTCACAACTGGAATCTGCCAAATTGATTCATTTGATTTGGTAGTCTATCTACTCTCAGTTGACCAGAAGTTACATCTTAAGGATTGTGCCATTACCTTGGCAAGATTATATGCCTTCATTTGAAAAGATCCATTGCCTCAAAATGGTTGTGAAGATTGATCATTTTCTTTGCTCTTTCCCTGCTTCCCCATAGTCGGAGGTTGTTCAATTTTAGTTTTAACCTCCATCCCCAAACTTTGATGCAGTTTAGTAGTTGCTTTAATGATATATTGGTCGGTCCAGTTTAGCTTTAAATTTGGTTTTGGTTGTTTATACCATCTAATGCTGACAATTATGATGCATTCAGATTCAAGTCGATCTTTTAGTTAAAAAGGATCTGTTTGCACTGTATTCATGCACTTTTTCTCCCTCTTGTTTGTTCTTTATATTTTGAAAAGTCTTAAATTTTTTCACTAGAGTTTACTTTAACATTCAAACAGAATTTTTTTTTGCATGAATAATTGATATTTATAGCCCATAATATTGAACAATTCTTGCTAATCAGGTTTAGGCCTTTTTCGCTGGTTGTCGTCATTCTCATGCATGTGGGGCTGCTTTTAGGCATTTACTTGCTTAATAATTTCTGGCTTATATGTCAAAACCTACATTTTTCGGGCTAATGGTGGAATTTTTGGTCTTTTTGCAAACTCAAATTATTTTTATTTGATTTTTCTATATCATTTACCCATCTCTAGTTGGCTTCTATCTTTTATAATGAAACACAAATCCAACTTCCTGACACATAGTTTCTCTTACAAGTCCCTGTCTTATGTTCTCTCTAGTGCCTTGCCTTGGCTAGGTTTTGGTAGGATGTTGGGATCATTTTGATTTACTCAATATACATACATTAAGGTTTGCCGTACCGGTTGGTACCATACCATACCGGGCATGCCATACAGGTATAGGGTTATCTTACCGTACCGACACTCGGTATTCCAAATTTTACCGTACCGTACCACGTACCGATAGTGTAATAGAATGATACTGGTATAGAATCCGGTATCAAGACGATGAACATTTATGTATAGTTCATGTTTTATTTCTCAAATAGGTTTTTGCATGCTTTTGTTTTTTGTCCTTTTTCTCTATTTAGGTGTTTCATACTCGTTTCTTGATACCGGTAGTTTGTTGTTCACTTGCCTCTGATGTTTCTTATATTACTCCCTTGAGACACATCTAAACAAGGATCATTTGCTGATCCAGTTGGTGGATGCTAGAAATTTTTATTTGTTCTAGGATCTCTGTGTATTAGATTCTTTTCGCTTAATTTTCCTGTTCTATTTTTGCCTTGGTGGACTGGTGAATCTTTTTTCTGTTCCCTTTAATCTGCCTCTTGAGTGGATATATGGGTTCTCTTTGTTGAATGTATTTTCTTCATGATCGGTCATTGTTGTAATTTTAATATTTAAGGGACTTAACTGCAATGGATTCCTCTTACCCGACTCAAGAGTTATGTAAGCACTAGAGCATTGCAATTTATTTAACTGTCATACCTCCATTCAATCTTCAATATCCTACAATTTTACGTTCTTTCTCTATTGCTTTGAGAATAGCATAACTTTAACACCAGCCAGTTTGTTTCTTAGACAATTATCTCTAGTTCTTTATCTCTACAACTGACGTATCATCTTTAGATAATTGCACCTAATCATATTTACCGTTTTCATTGTTTATGGCTTATATAGGTGACCTGCCTCCTATTTGTATTGCATGCTTGCATGTCCATGGTGTCATTTGTTTTACTGCTCAATCTTGGCCCGTCGCTGGCTGTCTTGCTATCTTTGTTAGCTTGTACTCCAATGCTTCCTATGTCAGACATTAATGTTTCACCTGGTTGTCAGCAGCCAGCACTAGTACAATAGTACCCGTGGCAAAATTTCATGACTACCATGCAAATGCCTTTATTTTTGTTCTGAAGTTTTTGTGGTTAAAAAAGTTTTCTCCTGTGCCACTCCCTGTCCCAACACTCTTGGGGACTATTTTTTTTAAAAAAATCTTGCTTTTATTGAGCCTCTGAATTCTTATGACCAATGTATTGAAGAGAGGATGATGGGCACCTAGGTGGTTTCATACCTGATAGCAAATAGTGGTTTCATAGTGGATTCTATGAACTCAAGGTGAGCTGTTAAAATATTTCCATATTTTTTATTTACTAAAGTATCAAAAATCAATATTTTACATCAACTTAATGCAAAAAATAATAATAATAAAAAATCAAGGACAAAGCTTTACAAGATCATCCACCTAACACTATAGCCCTTGCATCATGCCAATATCCATATAATTCAAAAGTCCATATTCTAATGATATAATATCATGAATCACCAAACATAATCACATCAGTCATAAGATTAAAAAGTCAACAATAACATAACATCAATGATAAAATAAAGTTGTCCATGGTGGTGCACTGGCTGTGGAATGTTAGATCTTTTTTTTCTAGGGGGAAAGGGACACCTTTTTCTCCTATCTTTCTCCTCCTAGTCCTCGGCCATGCCCTTGTTCTTTCCATTCAGCTAGAGCACAAAAGTATACTGGTCTTGTTTTAAACAAACCACCGGACTGGCTGATTTAATGTATAATTGCTGGACTGATCCATCTGGAAATGGGTCAAACCTGCTATGGAATAAAGTGCTCACCTTGAACCTGTGGCAGTGATGCTATATACTGAAGCACCATATGGTGCTGCAGTGAAGTGTAGCATCATGGTTTGGGGCTGGAACCGCTATAGTGGCTGTAGGGGCCATGTTTTAAAATAATGCTCATGACCCTGCATTTAGATTTTATTGTATAATATTGCTATTGCACAGCTGCTTTGTGCACCGACCTATGTGTTTGTGAAATCCAGTAGGTTATATTCAAATTCCAATGTATGGGTTGTATGCAATCTCTGGAAATGCACCTGTAGGTAGAATTATCTGGACATTGATTGATATCAAGGTACACATTTGATGACAGGGAGGAGCGGTCAGAGATCGATGTTTCAGGGGGATTTTATGTAATGTTAGGATCAGGTAATATGTATTCTAATGTTTTCTCATTTTACCTCCTAGCGGGTGATTTTCTATGTTGCGATCATAATATGTGCACATATGTATACTGTATCTATATTATGTGTATGTGTACACATCTGTATACTTATATATGGGGGAGAAGGTTTTTTTGGTGGGGGGAGGGTAGTTCTTACCAATAGGATTGAAGCCTTATCCTATCAGTGCAAAATCAATGAGGAAAGATCAAAGTTGAAACATGATTTACATCATCTAAAATGCTTAGAGACCAAAAACAATTGTTTTATTGTTTCTGTGCATCAAGTGGCCTCCAAAATAAGCAAATTCAATGGCGTGCTACATCATTTTGGTTTAGTTTATGCTTTAGAAACATTCAAATTTTAGGTGATCTGGTTTGCATATGTATGTAAGATGTGTGGATCGTGATCAAGGTTGTGGATTTAGAAGTTATATGGCATGCTATATACCCTCCATTTCATCGGTACCCTTCATTAGTTTTTCCACCTGAAACATGGGTAAAAGACTCCCAGAACATATAATTTTTGCAGTCATGAGGACCTTGACTTAGAATGCCGATCACTGATTTTGCACAGAATACATATATATATTCATTCACACATATGCATGCATGTATGTTTTTTGACCACTTGATGCATAGACTAGGGGTCTCCAAATCATACAATTTTTGGTGTGCAAGCAGTTTAGAGGTAGTATATATATGGTTGATTATGTCAAATATCTCGGACCATCGATGTTGGACCCCCATTCTCTAATCATGACCCGACTTACTCTGAGTGAAGATCCACTTGACTAGATCCATCCTATTCAAAGCATGCTATGTTGGTGCAGATTTTGCAAAATCCAGCTTTCATCTAAGATTTAACTACACCTGCACAGTTTAGACTTCTACCTATACAGTGTCCATATCTGTTTATAAAAATCAATTGTAAAACTAAATGCGTGTTGCAGAAGGCAATTCATAGATGTGGAGCAATTGTCTCAAATTATAAAGCACATCAGCTTCGTTGTTCATTCAATGTACAATCCAGATTATGAGGTCAAATAGTTGGGTGACTTGGGTCATGTTAGGTTCGTTCAAAGATATGTCTGGTATTGTTTGGGGAAGTTGACCAAATGCTTTGGTCCCCTTCAGCAAACAATTGATTTCTGTAAAAAAATCTCAATGCATATAAATATTTTGCCTTTCCTACAACATCTACATTCTGCTAAGTGCTAAGTGTTGACCAACATATTCATCAGTAACGATAATTTTAGAGGGAGTGGGAAAACATGGCAGGGTGAATCATGAACTATTCATCAGTATTGGTAAATTCATTGGAAGAATTTGGATGTATTTCATTATATCATATGAAATGTGGCTATTTGTGTGCTAACCTTTTTTGTTTCGATTTCTGTGTGAATTTTGAAGCAGGTCTTGTACTTTCCTTTATTCTTGCAATTTATGTCTTGCAGTCATCTCAAGACAAGCTTGCAAGGTATTGATTTTTCCTGTTATCTGTTATGAGTTCATGTTGTTTTAGCTAATGAGGTAGACGGGTTCTCCTTGTACATCTTTGGAGAGCTATGGTTGAATTTCATTGATACTGCACTTTAACTGCAGATTGCCGGGGCTTGCTGATATTAACTAGAATTCTTCTATTCCAGCAAAAGTATAGATATTCTAAAACATTAAACTTTTTTCCAGGTTTGTGAGGGAGACTGTTGCAGAAAGCAGTATCCCTGGAGGAGTGGCAAAGGTTGAATAATCTTCTGTTTTTGAGAAAAACCGAGGAGGCTGAACAATCTTTTCTTAATGAATCCTTCTGATTGTCGAATGCCTGGAATCACGTTGCAGAACTTAAGAGGACTGGACTGTCAGAATGGTAATACAGCCATTGTCAAAAAACGCCATGATCGCCTTTATTATAGTAAAAATTTTGAAAGATCAACCATGTATAAAACAGAAGATTTTTCTGAGCAACAATGTGATTTGTACCCTAGGTCAATAGAAATGTTAAGTTGCTAACGAAGTCGAATGCCTGGTATCACATTGCAGAACTTAAAAGCGGACTGGACAATTAGAAAAGCGATACAGCCTTTGTCAAACTACGCCATGATCACCTCTATTTTAGTGATAATTTTGTGAGGTTAACCATGTATCAGACAAGATTTTCTCAAGAAAATCTTGTACCATTAGTGAATACCAATGCTAAGTTGCTCACAAAGTTTCAAGCATGCAGCTTGGAAGGTAAAAGTCTTTTTCTGATTTTCATTTCATCAGCCAATTATGTTCTCACTTTAAAGAAACACGATCAAGGGAAGAACAGTTAGATTAAACGTATTGAAGAGTAGATATTGCTTACATGACCAAGCTAAAGTACTATTTTAGCTGAGGATTAATTTGTGTGCAAGTTGGCCTCCTTTCCAAATAAGTATGATTGTGAGGCTGCAACTTTTGTGCGATATTCTAAAGTTAGTTTTATTTTGAATTAGAGCATAAATTGGTCCCAAATTCGGCGTGGTACTCGTTTGGTGCTTTATTAATGGTCCGGTCCATGTAAATCATGCGAATCACTGAGTCGCACTGATTCCTTTGCGCCATGCAGTACTCGAATCGTACAGAGCAACCATTCAGTCGACGTTTTTTCGATTTTTTATAAAGAAGCGGGACCACTAAATCCCTAAATCGTGGATTCTTGGCTACTTGATTAGGCATTTCCAACGCTCAAATGAGATAATTTATGGGGCATTTTTTTGCCCATTGCCATCATGATGATGGCTTACGAAGCAAGTCCCATGTTCGTTTGTTTCACTTGGATACCGCAATTGTTTGCCGGCTTCATCCTATGATCCTCTTATCTTTCCTCCCCGAACCCTACCGCCTCTCCCTCTCTTCCCCCATGTCCTAACCGTAGAACCGGGACGGCACCCCGGCGAGAGCCCGACCTTAATTGGCTCCAATGAGGTGGAGCGGGGCGTCGAGTACGAGACAGGTGACTTCTTTCGCCGCGAGAGCGCCGTTCAGCCGCGATCTCGGCGTCCTCGCCGCCGCCCTCCACCGGTGGGCCCTCGGCCGCGGCATCCGCGTCCTCGATGCCATTTGCGGTTGGGGTGTCCGCACCCTCTCCTACCACTCCAGGCGGCGCCCCTTCGTGTGGGCCAACGACGCCTTCGATGGCTGCCGGGGCCTCATCCTTTCCAACCTCTCCGGAGAGGTTAGGGTTTCGCCGGAAGGGGAGTGGAGGTGGGTGGTCATGCATTGGAATGCGAGTAAGGAGCTGGTGGAGTGTCATCTCCAATGGAACTTCTTTGATTTGGTGGACATCGACTCGCTTGGGAGCGAATCGTTGTTCATGAGGTTGGCCATTGCTGCAGTCAAGGTCGGAGGGTTGTTGTACATCACGTCGACCACGAATCATCAGTAAGTGCAGAACGATTTGATAGATGTAAAGTACTTATGGAGTTGGATTTTGGTAGATACTGTCTGAAGTTGTGTGTGATTTTGTCAAAATGGGTGCTACTTGTGAGTTTTCTTTTTGAATTTATGCTTGTTTTCATGAGTTTGTAGTGTTCCAATTCATTCCATTGGTTATTATGTTTGATTATGTCAGATGTCATGTTCTTTGCTAAAGTTTTGGGTAATACGTGATTATGGCTACAATAATATTCAGTTGATCTGGGCATTGCCTTGAAACAGATATTAAACCTTTGAACGGGTAAAAACATTTTAGGAGCAAAAGAAGTTAGATGATTAATCGGGGGGTGTCGCATGCTATGGTTGACTTTGCTGAAAATGGAAAAAGTTTGGATTTTTGGTAGCATGATGAGAGGATACTTTATGAACCATACAGATTGATGCGGTGAATGTTATTCTCCTTTTATCATCCGATACTTTTAATTTGATACATTGATTGGCTTCTAGTGAAGATTATAGGATTTGAGTATTGAAATTAGATGATTTATTTGGCATGTACAGGCTTTCGCCAATAGAGAAAGGTGAACTTGGAAGCAAATATCAAAAAAAATGAATACATAAATAATAGATAAGTCATCACCAATCAAGAGAGCGGAAGTTACTTAGAGAAGATGGAAATGGATATTTTGTAAGAGAACTAGAAGATAAGAAAGTGGAGAGAGATATTTTGAAATGAATTGTAGTTTAGTTTTCAGCTCATAAATTAAGATTTTGAAACAACACAGAAAGTCGAGTCGTAATGATGAATTTCCATAATCCAACCTACAGCCAAACTTAAGATAAGTGTCTAAATTCATATTAAGGCTTTTAAAGAGATTAGTCATCAAAACTACTCTAGGAAGGACTTCAACGAATATACGAAAAAGTTGGACTTCACATTTTTTGTAGTCTTTTCCTAGTTGGGTTGATAACTTTATGACATGGAACATGGAACATTATCCAATTTGAGCCAATCCTAGTGCGCATTGAAAGCCCAAAGTTGTTAACTTCGTTGACAAAAAAAATGACAAAAGGTATTTTCTCTGAATAAAAGAAAAGGTATGATCATATGTCAGTATGCCCACAACTTTTCTGATATGTTTCATTCATGGCATCCTGGCTAAAACTAAAACCATCTTCCATTTGTCTGCAAATCATTTACAGTTCCTTTTTTCCCGGCAGTGTAGGATTGTTTGTCTACCATCTCTTTGTATGCTCTACAGTCTGCTGGTTTGTTGTATAACTGATGGTCCCCTATATTTGGTTCTTTTCTATCTCCCATTGTTTTTGTAACCTTCTCTTCTTTTCTAGTTCCTTGGCTTCATATGGAGGATTTGTTCACTTGATGCCATATTTGAATGAGATTGGTTTACAAATGCTTACAGATGCTGCTTATTGAGAAGAAGCTGCTTTAGGCTTTCATTTATTGCCGCTTTCTCATACTATGCATATCATGGACCCATATTCAAAGTAGTGCTGGAAGTGGCTCGCTGAAAGCTCCATGAGAACAGGTGAGGCTTCATACCTGACTTTTCTTTAACCCTGAATTCTGCAATTCTTCAAAGTAACATTACATCATATTGCCTTTTTCTTTGCAGCCGGTATAGTTTCAAAAGGTACTGCAATCAGCACTAGGGGTACGTTTTCTGAAAACCAAGCAACAAATTGAAGTCTCAAGTGATTGGGAATCGGAACATAATTTGAGATCATGAATGATAAAGTATGTCGATATGTTACAAAAAATGATCATATTTCATTCTTGTATTTTTGGCAAATTTCTACTCTAGTTCATCTTCGATGTCTTTATAAAATTAATGTTTCATGGGTGATGCGGCAAACAAAAGCAACACATTTTGGCAGCATTACAAACTCTCCTCTCTCTCTCTATCTATCTATCTATCTCTATCTTGTCCTCAGCCTCGGGCGAAAAAGAAGTGAAAATAGAAAAAAGAAAAAATTAATGCATTCACCTCAGATAGGACCAAACCCGCAAAGTGATATGTGGGGTCCACTTGGCCCTGCCTGCAGCTGTTCCAGAAATGGGTGTGTTAAGTATACTTCATTTGTATAAATCGAAACAACTAAAGTTATGTGATGTCTTTATTTTTGAGTTAATTAGACATTCTTGAAAATCAGTTAGATGAGATTTACATAACTTGAAATTAATTTAATGATCTTATCAGATGAAATTGTCAGATATGAATGGTAAGTTTTGGAAAGAGCTGTATTCTTGACTGTCCTCCTGTGTTAGTAAACTATGTTGAGAGTTTCCTATGATGCATGTCTATATGCTTTCTTTTTATCAATTGGTCTGTATTTCTAAGAATTACAATATTGTCATGTGGCTTGCGGGCTTTTCAGTTTCAGAAAGGTGATAATGTTTCACCAGGTTGCCTCTTGACTGATTGTTGCTTGTTTTTCTTCACCAGGTTTCCAGTACTGCTGCTTTCTCTTGCCCCCTCTGGAGTGGCCCGCTTCATGAGGCTGCTTGTTTAACGGAAATGTTAAAATTAGCTGGAGAGTGGGGATGAGTGTATACTAAACAGAAAGACGTTCATTTAGAGAAACTTGTAAATCAAATGATCGACGAAAGTGATCCTCAACTCCCTCCTGGATGGATCAAACTTGATGAAGTCATTCACAATGCTATATCCTTCAATTTCCCTTTTCTGGATGTAGATTTCTTCTACAAAATATACATTTTTTTTTTGTTGTTGTTGACGCCCTGACTCTTCAATATCTTCAACATGGATCTCTCTCCTTATTTACAGATTGCTATCCAAGCAAAAAATAAATTCTTCTCGTGTCAGTAACCTGATCAGTATTTTACAGAAGGTACTTCTTTTCTTTTTGTTTGATTGCGTGCCATGTAGGCTTGACGAACTCTCACTTAGGGATATATTGTTGGAGACAATTTTTTTCAAGACACATGATTTGCTACATGCATCACACACCAGCCTTGCTCTACTATGGTTATGTTCTTACAGTTTCAGGCATGTCCTAGGCTGACTCTTTTTACTACATTGTAACATCCTTGCTGTCCCAAGGTCTGGAATGAGCTCATTGGAATGCCTCATTGTTAAATGAGTATGAAGCTACACCCTGGATTCTGGACCAATCAGGTTGGACAGAACATCGGGGGAGCAAAATAGTATGGTATCAGCTGCAGCAATGGGGATCGGTTGGAAAAGAGACCAGGAGGAAAACCCATGGGACCCCATACGGTAATGGCTAAAGTGGGCGTAATTTATGCAGAGGAATTTACAAGTGTACAAGTCTAATGACAGCAGAATACGCTTTCTGATTAATGTGCGACAGTCCTATAATCCTGAAAGGACGATATCATAGTGCAGATCCGACACAGGTAACTACATGTATTGAAAATTGTAGGACTACCAACTGTTATGCTGCTGCAGGGGAGGCGGGGTTCCGCTGCCATGCTTTTCTTACAGAAAACCAAGCACCAGGTCCCATCCTTAGAACTCTCAGGCAAGACAAACTTACATGTAGAAAGTTATCAGCTGCCCGTATCACTGATTGTTCTCTGTCATCCTTGCCGTTGGGACACCAGATCCTGTCCTCTCAACTCACATGCAAGACAGACTTCTAACCTTGCAGATGCATGTAGAAAAGAATCAACGGTCCATATCACTGATTGTTATCTTGTGATGCATGCGACGGTTTCACGCAAGGCAGTCTTATTACTAACAGAGATGAGCTGCCAACTTATACACATGACCTGAATAGCTGTGCCAGAGACTAGAAACAGTCAGAGCGTGTTGAAGGTCAGGGGCGTTTAACGCAGACAATGCTGCTTTCATACAAGGGATACAACGTAAACAAGCTTCTATGACAGGAAAGGCCCATCTTATTCGATACAGGAGTCTTCTCATGGTAAAACACAAAAGGAGAACGACACATGAAAGCTCATGTTACAGAACAAAGAGCACACATTTAGGCAATCTCTTTCTCATAGACTTCACTAGCATATTTCCAGTTCATGATCTTCCATATGTTCTTCAGATACTCTGGTCTTGCATTTTTGTACTGCACCGAATGAAAAGATAAGCAGAGTAAGGAGCATGCTGGCACTAACTTTTAAGATTTATCAAAATATTGCCAAGAAAAAAATAAGATGCGATTAAGTTGTTAATAAGCATACCAAAAGCTCATGACAACAAATTCCAGACATAGATCATGCATGTGCATAGCATTCCATCAAGGCAAAGATATGAACCCGGTCAACAAGCAAATGCATATGACAATCAAAGGAATCCCTGAGGATGCTGTAGCCCTTTTCCGCCCATACCAAGGTTTAACGTTGTCCCCAGTTTCAGCCCCGCCCCCCAAAAAATGAATACAAACAGCATGAGTTCTAGCCAGCTTCGGAGATTCCAGTCAGCACAAGCATATAGGAATTTCACAAGGCTGGATACAAATCATACTAATTGTTCATGAATGTTGGGTTTCATGGTAAATTAATGTTTTAAGTTTACACAACCAAGATCAATAAACCTTGATTAGATCAAATTAGAGTCACAAAATAATCAACACATAGAAAATAGGATTATATTTGAGGTTTGCTAGACCCACTCACTTGTAGGCGAGAGAAGTTGATGCACGTGCATAGGAGGCCATACAACCTTCAAAATTTGCTTTAAGTTTTTTGACTACCCAAACCTGTTAACGATGCCCAGCTAAACATTTTCCTCGATGATGAAAAGAGTTCTAGCAAATGGATGGCGAATATCTCACCCTGGCCACTGGCTGACACATGCTTACAATTAATATAATACAAGCAAAAGGCATGCGCGATGCACATGAGAAAAAAAATAAAACTCAAGAGAAAAACCAAAAGAGAGAAAGGGAGAGGGAGTTACCAAATCCACATTCTCTCTTTGGAATTTACTGTGCTAATGGATTAAGAAATTTATACTCTCTCCTCTTACATTAGAGACATAAATAGATACTTTGCAACTCTATAGCATTCTCTCGATCTTTTTTTAGCTTCCTTTTTTTTTGCTGCTTTTTTTTTTTTTTTTTTGAGAGGGGGGGGGGGGGGGGGGGGTGTGGGCAACTAAAGCAGAAACTATGAAAGCTACCAATATCAACACTCATTTGGCTTGACCAAAACTACAATAGAATTTTCTAAACATTGACCAAAACATATCACTGCATGTACAATGAGATCCATTGGAAAATCATGAACAAGAACAAAGTGCAACGTCTGTACATACAACTGCCTCAGCGTAAGTAAGAAGGATCAAAAGAACTGCCAAAATGCTTGACAAGTTATTGGACTCACAGCAATACATTCTTGATCCCTTCATAGCATGTCGAAGAAAGAGTTGTAAAAAAAGCTAGAATACTTCTCAACTTACAACCATATATTGCCTTGTTTCTTCATGACACTCTTGCACTATGTTAGCATACCTTACACTAGTTGACGACTCATAAAAATCAACCTCTTAACAATCAAAAATTTTTGGACAAGCCAAGTCAGCACCACAGTGAAATAACTAGAACTTTTTAATATTAACTTGGTAAGGCTACAAAATCTGCTCTATTCTTGCCTAAGACCTTGTAGTTTTGCTTACCATACTGCAATTCGATGGGAAAAGGCTTGCATGCTGATGATGAGGTTCTTGTTGCTTTTACACATACAGCATGGGTTGACATGGGCACAAGCTTATTAGCAATCTCATTATAGCCCTCTCACCAGAGAGGAAGAAAAAGTGGAATGCTACTCTTCCTCCTATTCACTCTCTGACTTGCAATATTGGAAGGTCATGTGGTATATTTTTCACCATTCACCTCTAATGGTGAAACATTGAGGTAATGGGTCAATTTTAGTCAGTCACATACAGCATAAGACAAATCCAAGGCAAAAATCTCGACTCATACCCAACCTATTCTGTTAAAGGGATTAGATCAGATTAATGATGAGGCACATTCTATGAGCAACCCAACTTTTAAACTATTTTCACTCAAGTCCGATCAAGTCTTCCAGTTGGATGCAGCTTCAAGCCCCACAGGTAACTCAGTTTGAGGATCCTGATTATTTTTAGGAATCTGGACTGCAAGTTTAATGGTTCCATTCTAACCAAGACTACATCAGGAGCAGGACTATAAACTTGACTTGCTACAGTAAATTATATTCCATTATTGCAATTTTGAACAAATGTGCATTCAAGATACTAGCTTGATAAGCTAGTTCTTTGTTAAAACAATAAGGTCCATCCAATATCTAAGTTCTACACCCATTTCCTCCCACCAACTATTAGTTATTAGAGCCAATTGTATTCCTGTGACAAAATCATTTTTCAACTCCTCCTAGGCTTCTTTGTCTTCTTTTTTTCTTTTTTTCCTGAAAGTTATCCAGTTCATGACATAGTTATGAGTGTGCACACTTGCACATGCACTCACCACCATACACATATTCATGAAAAAAAATCAAACACTAATTCCATTTATAACCAAAAATTCAAAAGGTGCATTATTTACCTGAAGGTAGTATGCATGTTCCCACACATCTATACCAAGCAAAGGAACCAAATTTGCACCTTTAGTGACTAGTGGATCCTGTGCAAAGCATTAGTTAGCCACCATTTGTTGCATATGGTGATGAAATAATACAATATGAATAATATAATATGAATAAACTAGATAGAAAAGAAGGTCAAGTGACTGTAAGCTTATGACAGATGCAAGAGTTCCAACAAATATGCATACTAGTGCATGCTAAAGATAATTTTTTCAATGGAACGAACATTTCATATGAACAAGGAATTACAACGTAAATGACATGGTGATTCCAGATATATAATACCTATAACTGAACGAAAAGGTTTAACTAGTCATGACAACTACAGACATGCAGCAACAGTCCAATCAAAGAAGCTATTAATTTTGGGATCTCAATGAGAATAACCAGATAACCAAAAACTTATCTCACATGAATTTTGAATTAGAATAGGAAAAATGTAACCCACCCTTGGTAGCAAATCAGAAATTAAAGTGGCATTCTTTTAATAAAAATTATTTATATGCCGGAGAGAACTTTTTCTCCAAGAAAAAGGGAAAAATGTCAGATAGAATTGCTTATATGTATCACCCTTGGGATAACCAAGTCCCCAGAATATTTTGCCCAAATTGGTGGCCCAGGAGCCTCAAGCTCACTCTGTTCTCATGAACTGCATGTTTGTGTGCATTTCTGTGTTCACGCGTGTGGTGGTGAGGCATGGGGTGGTCCCAACATCCACCCAGGTGATGTTAAATGGCAAATACTTCATTTGCATTATTCTTTCTGCAATACTTATAGCATAAAAATTATCAATGCACTCATCATTTGATGGGAATTTTGTTATTCTTCATATCTTCTTATTTTTCAAATTATATGAAATTCAATTTCAATGATGAATTATTCATCTGATTTTTAAAAACTATACAGAATGTGAAAAAATACAGCATAACCATTGGCTCCCAATGCTTTGACAAACTCTCACATAACCACTGATGATTACTCCTAGGTAGGATTCTCAACCTCCACCCTCCAAAAACATATGGGTTCATCCAATAGGATTTCTCCAGCTCATTCATTTTTTTTTCTTTTGTACATTTGATCACGGTAACAACATTAGTCCATCTGTTATTTAATCACAGAATCCAAGATTCAGAACAAAGAAATGAGCCTTGCAATCTACATATCATTATGCAAATGTCATCGGTCAACAAATCACAAACTGACCAAATAAATGAATGACTATGACCAATTAAGGAATAGAAGACAAAATTCCATTTTCTAATTTTCAGCATAAAATGTTCATGATGTTGATACAATACATTTGACATCAATCAATCAATCATGAACAGTTGCATCTTGTTCATCGTGACGTGTGACAAGATCATGCAGGTATTCTTATTTATTCATCTACCTCGACAGCAGTTTGAAACATTTATAAGTGCATGTATTCATGCTCCAATGAATTGTGTTCCACCGATCATGGAAACCTATTAGTTTATCAGCTTCTTCTGTTCAACATTATTCTCACAAATTTCTAACTAATTTCAGCACTCTCACCTTCTTTATTTTGGTGGTTTACAAAATTCTCTGCATGAAATTTGCTTTCCCTAAAACCAACTAGCTACATAGGTTTCATGGCAAGCTCTTCTCTTGCCTAAATTTACCTTGGCTAGGAATTTAGCACCAATTGTAGAGGGTCAAAACGAAGCTGACAATGGGAAGTAAAACCTGTTCGGTCTGTTGAGCATGTTCAACTTTGAATAATGCACAGCAGCCAGCCCATAGCCAAAGGCTTAACACAAAAGGTCAAAATGATGGAATACTGTCGAGTATGGGCGAAGTATTTGCAGAAAATGAAAAACATGAATATGACACAATATATCCATTCTATGCATTTTCGTTAGGGATCTATATCAGAGCATCCTTTGTCTTTCATCTCTACTAATTCTCATTGTAACAATCATCTCAGGCTACTCCCTTTTTGGCTTATATTTAGAGAACACTTTCCTCTAATCACTGTAAAACAAATTTAGCAGTACATGTAAAGCTCCATGGTCATAATAAACAATAAACCAATAAACTCCAGACTGCAGTTAATTTCAGTTCAGACAAATCAAATGAGTTAATAAACACTACAAAGTTTACCTGATTTGCAGTTGTTTCAACTTTGAGCTTTTTCATCTCCTTATCCAGAGCAAGCCACTAACAAGAGATCAGACAAAGTAAAGAAACGATAAGGCATCCAGTATGCCCCAAAAGGTAGACCCAGTATGTCAATTAAGTAAAACAAGTAATACTCTAACGGGCTAGAGAAGCTCACCACCCATCCAGATCCCTGTAAAGCTGCACCTTCTGCATTCATCTTTTGCACCAAAGCGTCCAATGAACCAAAGTCCGTATCAATGGCCCAACCAAGTGTGCTATGAGGAGGCTCACCACCACCCTCCTGTAGGATATTTTTGTAAGAACAGAAACAAGATCACAGAGACCAAAGACAAGATGATCCAATAAATGAGAAAACTGCAGAACTGGTGGATGGTGGAGAAAACACATACATTAAGAGGCTTGAGATTTTTCCAGAAGATTGAATGGTTGATATGGCCTGCAAAGTATAAATTTGTTGAAATAGCTCGGGCTAGGACATATCAGAAGTCTGCATCTTTCTAATTTTCAGTAACATGACACTGAAAGGTGCTCAAAGTGTGAATCTTAGAGGAGATATCCAACATATTAAAAGGTAAGAAAGCAAACCACTTTAATTGGTAACTTCCGGAAAAAAAAATAAACGTCTAGTAGTATCTGCTAGAGCTTATTAACTCACCCCTGCTGTGTAGCACATACATCTTGAAGTATAATAATAGAAATCATGACATTGCTTCAAAATGCAAAAGCAATATGGTGAAACTGACTGTGATACAACTAGAGATTCATCTTAAGAGACCAGCTTATCTTCTATTGCATATGCGCTCGAGACGTTGAAAGCATTAATTAGAATAGTATAACTAATCTAGTTAAAAAAGAAAAGTAACTGAATTATTTTATTAAAAAAAAGCAGATAAAAGCTCAAATTGAGGAAGAATCCCAAATCAGCTTATAAAATTGAGAAACGAATGCTAAATCTATAACGCAATCAAGCGAATCGGAGCTGGAAACCCTCGAAAACTGAATCAAGAAACCCTGAAACCCGATCAAACGATCCAAAGATTTCGCATTTCACCCAAATTCTAATCCGAAAAACAACAAATTAACAGAAAATGATGAAAAATAATGGAAGATCACGGACCTCCACCATTGAATTTGATGGCACTCTGGAGGTGGGCGACCTTGGAGGAGTCCCCCTTGGCCATGGCCTCCTCGAGCTGCTCGAGGGCCTTGTTGAAGTTGGTGATGTACGTCTGGTGGTGCTTCTGGTGGTGGAGCTTCATGATCTCGCCGCTGATGGCGGGTTCGAGGGCGCCGTAGTCGTAAGGGAGGTCCGGCAGCGAGAAGGTCACCAGGCCCCGGGCGTGGCGGAGCCCCGACCCCGTCCTCGGCGCGGAGGCGCCGGCGGCGGCGCGGGGACCAAGCACTAGCCCTAGGGTTAAGGTTTTCTTGCCGGCGATGGCACGGAGAGCCATGGAGACAGAGGGTAATGGAAGAAGAGAGCAGGTGTTCGGAGGCGGAAGATGGGAGATGGGAGGCGGCCGCCGAGGTATTTTATAGCGCCGAGTAGCAGTGGATTCAACGGTTAGCCCGAATTCGGATGAAAAATTACGGCATTGCCACTATAGGCAGTTTTAGCTATTCTAGGTGCGGGTCGGCAATTGAAACGTCTCCTAGGAGCTTTCTCAAACTCAATTCCACAAAATATATTTTCTCAAGATCGTATTGAATTTGTGATCAAAAATACTAATTTCAGACTGATCATAATAGAGAGGAGCCGACCCTATCATATCTCAGTTCTTGAGAAGGGATTACTTTTATGTGCATGTTAAATTGAGAACTAAGCGTATTAATTTGGAGAGTGACTTGGCAACTCAGATGGATTTAAGAATATGTGAGAATAGGAGATGAGCATCTGCTACTACAGAACATTAGAGATCCCTTGAAGAATTGTGTGGTTGTCTATTTTGCTCATGCTTACCGTAAAGCGAACAGTGCAGTTGATTGAATTATCGTCGTATACTACTTCGGGAGGTAGATTTATGAGAGCTACGAGTCTACTCCACCTCTTTTTTGTTATTTTATTTTTCTGATTTTTTTAGATATATTCATACCAAAAAAGGTATGATATATCCGTCTCAACCCAAAAATAACCATGGTGCAGCCAGAGTGTTTGTATGTTTGAGTCCATCATTTCAACAGCCTTATTTGAGGACGAATATGACTGCTCTTGCACTTGAATGAGAATCTCAAATTTGATCACGCTTCCATTGCGTAGTGGATCAAAACTAGAATGATAGATACAATATTGGCGTGAATTTGGATTAGAACTTCAGATAATTTTCGTGTCCAATTAAAATTTGGGATGGATGGGAAAAGAAACATGGGCTTGAAAGTTAGTTTAGCTGACAAAACATCAGATCACTGCGTTTAGTAAATTTGTACTTCACCGCATATAACCATAACTCAATGTGAAATCTAAACCTGCAGCTGCAGTTCGGGCCCACCCCTCTAAATCACGTAGTTATCAGTAGTTCAAGATATAAGGTGTTTGATTTCGGACGGTGCCGTCTCTTGCCACCTTAGACAAGAAGTGGGGGTTTGATTTCGCATGGCATCGGCCCTCACTTTGATCCCTCCCAATTATATTGAGCCTCGGTTTCCGCAAGATTGGCTTGGTTTAGTTTGAAATCTCTTTTTGGGGTGGGTGGGGCTCAAGTCGTATGTGTGTGAGTGTGTGTGTGTGTGTGTGAGAGAGAGAGAGAGAGAGAGAGAGAGTGAGATGTAAGATGTTTCTTCTTAGGAGAAGATAAGGCTAGACATTCTTCTTATTTCATAAGAGGTTAGATCTAGAAAAGACATATGACTAATGTTTTTTGTAGGTAAATGTAAGTGGATCCATAGGCTTGGAATAGGGCTGAAATTGGATCCAATACGGATAGGATCCGAGTATATCTATATCCATATTTATTTTATTTGACAAATATAAAAATGAATACGGATGTTAATCGGATGCAAAAATTCATATCTATATTATTTTAAACGAATATAGATATAAATTGAATACTGAAAGTATGTACATGTGCATATATATATATATATATATATATATATATATATATATATATATATATATATATATATATATAAGTCGAATAGCTAAATTAAGGATAGTACTAAGTGAATGGTAAATCAAGCTAATGACATATTAATATGATTATTTATTTTTTTAAAAAATTCATAAGTGCTATATAAAATTAAATAGAATTATAAATAAATTAGATATTCGGATACAGAATGAATAATTATCTATCTATTTTTTTATATAGATACGGATATCAGGGTGCTCAAATTTTTATTCACATACAAATAAACTTAGATACGAAAACAAAATTAGACGGATATTATTCGATTTACTTCCATTCTTGGCTTGAAACTAGGTAAGGTTCTAAAGGCGGTGGCTCCAACCCTTCTTTTACGGAACTTTGAAGAAAGCATCAGAGGTGATCAGCTAGCCCATTGTAACAAGAAAGACAACGGGCTGCTGCGGTCACTTGTAAGCAAGAGAAGGTGATGCAAATCGGCATTTGGTGGTCATTTTGCTGAAGACGTAGTTGAAGTGGGAGTCCCTGTGGGAGAACTAGAGAAGTTGAGTGTCATAGTTGATTATGGTGTCTCCTCTTAATTTGGGACAAATAAAGTGAAGTGCTTATATTAGTAAAAAATGGTGTTTGGTAAAATTTTCGGAAAACTATTTCAGTTTTTGCGGGAAGCTGAAAACAGCTTGTGGAGAGAAGCTCCAATTTGGAGCTTTCCGTAAATGTTGTTTTCAGTTTTGTCGAAAAGCTGTTTTTTGAACCAAAATACCCTCATTTAAATCTCACTTTTTTTCTCCAAAATCCTTATCTTAGCTCTTCCTCTCTCACCCATCCCCTCCCTCTCCCTCTTTATCTTCTTCTTTCTCTCAACGCGCCGCCTCTATCCTTCTTCCTCTTCTTTTTTTTTTGTTTTGGGAGCTCGTGGCTGCCCACGGTGGTAGCCACCATGTCGGCCACCACCTATGGCCGGTGACCCCTCTATATTTCAATGAAATAAAATAATAAATAAATAAATAACTAAATAAAATAAATAAAAAGAAAAATAATGAGTGACTGGCAAATAATCTGATCTAAATAAATAAATAAATAAAAATATTAGTAATTATTTAACCAATTTTATCACCTAGCTAGAAAATTTGTTAGAGAGATAAATGGTCATTAGAAGGATGAAAAATTAATTTACACTAATAATTATAATATTTTATATATTTATTATTATATTATACTATAAATATAATATTATATTACATTATATTATAATACATTGATACGTTATGTTAAATAATTTAATATTATATTAAATTATTATTCTATAATACATAATATTATAGTACTATATTATAATAATATTATATTACATTACATTAATATTATACTATATTATATATTTATGTATTAATGCATATTATATTTTATTATGCTCTGTTGTATAATGCTGATAATGTTCTTTATGGTCATTTTGTCACATAAAAGTAATTTCTCAGTTTGTTTACTAAATACATGTTAAAATGCTACAGCATTTTAGAAATATAGTTACCAAACAGCAAACAGCTTTTTATAAACGCTCTGCTTCAGATAGCTCTACTTCCGACAGCTTTACTTCCCAAAGCTCTACTACTAACAACTCCCTCAAACAGGGCCTTATTTCCACTTGTACATGATATATGTGATAGTGGTCCACCCTCGAGGATGAACATATCAATACAGGGACTTACAATTTAACCCACTTTCCTATGCATGATAAGGGTTTAACATAGCTTTTAGCATTTGGACCTAAACACTATAAGTGCACTGAGCCCTTATGACAAAGTTCTTCATGGATTGCATGCATGGTTTTTTACTTGCATTTTGTGAAGATATTAGGAGCAAAATATTTCTAGTCTAGTGAACTGAATCTTCTTCTTCTTCTTCTTCTTCTTTTTTGTTGCGACTGGGAAATCTGAATGTTTATTAGAATAAGGCTAATGTTTAGTCCAACTGACCAACCAGTGTTCTTATGGCAATGGCAATGCTAAAAGTTTTGACCAAAAAGATGGAAACTGCTTTATCAGAATCAGTTGCAACTTACTCCCAATCCTATATGATACTTGATGTGGCCTAATTTTGGAGAGCGTTTGGTTCGTGATCTGAATTAGAATAGATTGGAATGAGAATCGAAAATAGCTATATCCTTCGACATATTTAGTTTGTGATTAGAATCGAAATTAGAATCAAAATGAAATTTGAATATTTGAAAAAAATAAAAATTGGGTTTTGAAGAATTCGGGTATTTCCGTTCCTTCTTGAAATCAGAATAAAAATAGTACCACTTTCAACCAAATAGATAGAATGAGAATCACTTATTTTCGATTCCATTTAAGATTAGAGCTCTTTCTAACCAAACATATTGGGTCCTTTGGGGTCAATCCTTATTAATATGAGTATCCTCAAATTAATGATGGTGACATGCTTGTCATAGAGCCCAGCATGCTCCTGTGCGATTGAGTTTTTTTATTTTTGTGGTACGAGGTCTTTTTACGTTCGGAACATGGGCACCGTGACTTGTGAGATTCCAAAAGGTGGGCCCACTTGGTTGTAGGAGCAGTGAAGCTTAGGCCAGTTGTTTAATCACCCGACCCAGAGAGAGAGAGAGAGAGATGCCACTTAATTTAAAGGTGCATTAGCAGACAAAACCAAAAAAGAGAAGAAAAAAAAAATTTAAGGTAAGGCCGAACCAAACAATATGGACAAAGATAATACGAACTACTGGGATAATGTTTATGTATTTCAAGTGGTATGATACTGTAACGAGGAGCAGATACTGTATTTTAAAAGGCAAAAAAAGATACCCCCCTCATTTGGTGGAGTCGGGCGCCGTAGGCCGTAGCTGCGGTTGATAAAAGGAACAAGTTTTTATACTTAATTCTGCTACCATCAGAGAGAAACATAATATATTGTGCCGTGACAAAGGCTGGCCAAACATGAATGTGGGATTGAATTTTTTTTTACCTTCCCTTCTCTTTATGACGAAGAAAGCTAATACAGTGATTATCCACGCCGTTATATAGGAGAGTGGTTGAGTTCCAAGTTCCAACACAAACATTTATTGTATCACCTCCTTGATGCGATCGTGTGTCAGATTTAGTCGCGGCTTGTGCTTTTTTTTTTTTAATAGAAAGAGGAGCTTGATTATAAATACATTTCATAGTAAACTATATGAGTAGCCTGCATGCAGAGCCAAACCAACAATACCATATCTAAAGCTGTATCCTCTTCTCTTTTCAATTTCTTATTAAAACAAATGTAGAGAAACTTAGCAACTTGCATTTGTCTGAGGTTTTAGAGAAAGTGAACAAAGTACATTGTTTTAATATATAAATAAAAGTTAAAATTGTTTCCAAATAGGAAGGAGACCTGCAGCTTCTAACAAAGCATCACGTTGTTTTACATTAGAACAGGACTTGTTTAGATTGGCCCCCATTTCCAAGTAGAGATTGTTATCTAGCAAATGGATCTATAGGGTACTGCAATTCGGTGGGCAGCGTGGAGATCAGCCTACCTTCATCAAGTCAAATATTTAAAAACCTTTTCATGCAGCAGTGAAATATTTGAAAACCACTTGGTGTGGATGATAACAATAACTATAGCGCAAAATTCCCAACCTGACGAGAAAAGGGCTTGGCACATAAAAGAAGCATTGCGATCCGTAAAGTATTCTTGATAAATTCTTTCTTTTTTTTTTATCATGAGTGAGGAGGAAGTGGCTCCTCTTTCTATTGTATCTTTTCGTCTTTCATTTTGTATTTGCTGTCACAAAAAAAATGTAGTTTTTTCTTGCTTCTAGTTTAATGGAAATATGATAGATTTTATTCGCAAATAAAGTATGATGCAATTTATATTGTTCCTTTTTTGTAGATGTGATCTACTTTTGTTTGGATATTTTTTGAAGTAACGTGCATGCAAGGGAGTTTCTATATCAAAATTAAGGCAAGAGAAACAAGGGTTTTTATTAAATCTCATTTTCTTTTTGGAATATGTATCAATCTAAACCAAGAACTTCATATGTAAGAAAGAAAACATACACAATGCGTGTATCAAGCAACCACAAATTCCTGTGCTCCAAAACATTGTGGCTTGTTGTTATCTATTAAACAGCTGTACCAAAGTGTGTTGATACCAAACGTTCCAATCAACTACCGTTGTTATAAATGCATGTAATATATCTTGCAAGTAGGATACTCTATTCGCCATTCTCATACTTTATGCATGTATCAAATGTAGCCAAAACTTAAAAATACATAGATCCACATCCAATTAATGTGGTTAATTGTAAGCAGCCTCTGAAATTAAATTTGAAATACATTGAATTTTCATGAGATACTTTTACATCCAAAGCTGTTCATGGCATTCGACCTTCTAAAAATCCAGGCCTCTTGATAAATTTGACTATTACTGTATCTTCTATACATTCTTGTGGCATTCAGCAAGACAAAGCAACTTCACTGTAGTTTGGGCAAAGTTGTTTATTTAATCTAACCATTTCTTCTGTAAGATTTTCAACTGGCTGGAATATGAATCTGCTGAAGTTATCAGCGTGTAACTCATGCTACTTCATTATTGATATATTTACCACTTCTACCTTCATATATTGATATACAACATAAAAATTCCTATATTGTCATAATGCTGCTCATCAAAAGTCATTACTATAAGAGGATTTGTTGCATGTACCATTTCATTTGACAAAGTTATCTTGATGTCGATAATTTCACATGTTACATTAATAAACCCATTACAAAGGAAAATAATGGATGTACGTTGCAATCCACGTAGCAACAAACTTCATGGTCCTGAAATTAAAAGACCAAAAGGCCTTAAGTAAACTAATTTTTAAGAGATCACATTAAAAAAAAAAATTAGATTGATTTTTCGGTCAAGTGTTTATCTTTGTTTTGATATTCTCTAATATAAAAGCGAGATGAGTAGCCATTTAGAGCAAGATATTTTAAAGTTTGCAACATCATGGTCAATTAGAACTAAAAGTCAGCTAGGTGGGTAAATGATAAATGATTTAATCATTTAGCAATAATTAACAGAAAAAAAGGAATGGATATTTCCACAAATGCTACTGCATAATCCAATATTTTCTTTGTTGCAACCTAATAGAGCAACTTTTAAACAAAGCTTTAAAAACATGCATTAACAAGCTCTCTGTAATTAGAAAAAGAAAAGAAAATGAGAATCACTATCTGTACAAACAACATTAAAATACATAGATTGTTGATAATTAGCATTTTCTCCTCATCCACCATTTTGTTGTCTTAACAAGTACCTTTGTTGATTAATAGATAGTTCTCTAGTTAAACGGACAACACCTAGGACATAAGTAATACCTATGTCTTAAGTTTAAAAAGCGAATGTTATGAAAAATACAAATCTTGATTATAATTAAATTAGTTCATAATTATTATTAAAAAGAAAAATGAGGTCTAAAATGTGCTGAAGCCATGTTGGAATGAGACCACTTAGTGGAAACTTTAGCAAAGATCATCGAATCCCATATACAACAACCTACACAATAAGGGCAAAAGAAGAAGCTTAAGCTTTTCTTAAGAAAGGAGTATCTCAATACTCGAGACACCTGCCATTATCGGGTCTGGAGAAAGTTAGATGTATGCAACTTTACCCTGTAGAAAGATTGTTTTTATACTTTAGACCCATTACTTCTAAATCATAATAGACTAATATTACTGTTGCGCCAAGACTCACTCTTTTAAGCTTAAAATTTTCTAAGCTAAGTTATTATTGTAGGCATTTAGCCTATCTAGATTTTCAAGAGCAAAGCTACCTGTCCAAATTTTCAAAGATTTATTAGGATTAGATAATACTTTAGAGCACCTGTTAAATGCACAAATTTTTTTTTTTTTGCTTATTGATGCAACTTAATGTCCTTTTGCGTCGTGTCAGCTCTCAAGAGTTATATCAGTTGTCTATAACCACGTCGCAAGAGTACATTCGTCTACACGAAACACGCACCATTTGTATTACTTTTTAAGAGTTCAAAGATATCGTCTTGTCGTATTAATGCTAGCTTGGCAACCTGAACTCTGACTATCCCTATGTATCATGCCAATTGTTATAAGTTACACCAATCATCTAACAACATGTTGTAGGAGAACTTTTCATATCTATGGAATGGGCACCATTAACATTACTCTCTAAGGAACAACATCATCTTGTATCTAGGGTTTAGTTCAAGCTTCTATATAACCTTGTAATGAAATTTTCCATTATTTTTGTATTCTCTACAATTGGGTGAACTTTCCTCTATCATTACCACCCGTCCATGTAGACCATAGTGTGGAAGTAGTAAATGCTAGTTATTTTATTTTTATTTCTATTTCTCTTTGCCAGATAATTTTAGGCCTAAAGCTCGGCCTTTCATATATATATTAAAAAAAAATGATAACCCTAGGTCTAAAGCTGCAGCACAAGATTTCCAAACCCGGCGTCACTAAGGAAACGTAACGCCAATGTCGTCAACTGTTGGGCGTTCTTTAATAACCATCTTCCCTCAAAAAACAAAATATATAAGGATTTCATATTCCCTTGGGCAGCGCAGTTTTGTAGGTTTTTGTTCCCTTCTCCAATTTCCATTTCCGAAGGCAGGACACCCCCCCCTCTCTCTCAACCCCTGCTTTTCCTGCTTTTGTCCTTCTCCGTCTCAAGAAGACAGCGCAGCGCATGGTGTTGGATATATGAAGGTTTGGTTTGGAGTGGTATCCCACCTCTCAATCATCCTATAAAAAATCCACACTTTGTTTCGCCTCCCTCTCTCTTCTTTGGTTCCTTCTCTTGTTGGTTTTCCCTTCCTCTTCTCTTTTATCGTCTCATCAAAAGAACCATTACCATCTTGATTTACCCACCCACTTCTCTTCTTGAGATCATGATGTACCACAACAAGGAGTCACTATATGGTGGGGGTTTGGCTGAAGGAGGGGATGAGGAAAACAAGATGACTAGAGGAGAAGAGAAGAAGATGGCTAATGAATCCTTGCCAAATATCAATGAGGTAATCCCAATGCACATACATCCTTTCTTTCTTTAGTTTTTGTTTCTTTTTCTGTTTCCTGAACAAGTTATACATTTCCATTCATAGTTCTGTGATTTATTTGTTAGAGAATCATGAGGAAAGAGAGAGGCTGGATGGTGGACGACATCCCTCTCTCTCTCTCTTTCCAAACTCTTCTTTCTTTTCTTTTTTTCCAAAAAGAATAATGGTGTACAAGTTAGAGGTAAAATGATGGAAGATGGAAGTGTATAGAGGTGCCAAACTGCAATGGAGGCCTCGAGCACAGTTGGTACTTGTCTTATACGGACCTGCCATCCTTTGCTGAGCTGGGCTTGAGAGCAAGGGCAAGGTTTGACACACCCTCCCCTGTTACACCCACACGCACACACGCACACGTTGCATGTGGGGCTCACTCGCAGCGTTGCGTGTGGGGCTCATGCACGGTGGAGCCCTTCTGTCAACAAAAGTTTTTCTGTTGGTTACATAAGAAGTTTTGTACCAACTGTTTGCATGAGAGTAATTGCGAAGAGCCAAGCCAAAGGCTGATCTCACCCGGCAAGCATGATTCATTTGAGATTAATTTGTTTGCATTTTGAGTGACCTGCAGGTAAGTCCTCAGACTGTTTAGGTTTTGGATCGAACTCTCTCTCCTCCTCCTCCTCCTCCTTCTTCCAAAGCTTTGGAAGCTAAACTTCCTTTGAAACCTCCATTTTTGCTCTGTTCATCATTTGGCTGTCAGCTGCTGATGTTTTCAGGCTGTTTTTCAAACCACCCCTGTTTTCTACGCCCTTTCCATTCTCTAACCTGCTGAAACTCCAACAGCACTTCCTGTGCTGTTCCACCTTCTGTACATTGTAATCTGTACATATATTGTTTCTCTCACTTAAAAAAATTTGGGTGGCATTGGCCTCCGTTAGTCAATGGTGTGGCTGGGGGGCATTCATTGAACTCGTCCTCAGAGGGTTTTTTTGAGGGGGGCCCATCTTTCCTTCGGAAATTCTGTTATTAAACTACATTTATTGCATATTTAATGTATGAGTTGGTTAATGTTATTCAACCATTTTTGTTTAGAAGTTTGAATGTTTGGTCATGCAGTCCTGCCATGGAATTTCCTATGCTAAAGATGTAGTTTTTCGTGCACCTCAAACTCAAGAGTCAAGACTACCTTGTTACTTGTCCACTGATGCCATACTGAATTTTTAGCTAGTCTATTTACTCTTGGTGAACATAGAAAATCCTTAAAAGACTAGGATAATCTCCATTTGATGAATGATGCCATGCCCACATACAAAAAGTTCTTAAGGGCTTTTATTTACTTGTGCACCGGCATACAGACACTGATCAGAAGCATAATCTCCATCTAATGAATGAAGTCACGTCTTGCCACGCCAGCATGTAAATTAAAAGTGATGGAGTTATACGTAGGCATGATATTATTTTAGGATGAGATGTCCTTCTGCCGTGGATCCCACTTCCTCATGGCACTTTTCTTTAATGGTCACCATGTTTGTGTTTCTGAGTCCGGCTCCTGGCTCCTCTCATGGGGTCATGGAGTCATGTTTAGCTACCCCCGGATGGGTTGGCAGGAGTCGCTGGGTACGTTGCTCGAGTTAATTGTTAAAAAGGACTACGAGACAGGAAATAAAGAGGTTGTGAACGCTAGTCGCAAAAGCTCGTAGTCCCTGAGGGTTGTTTGGACGCTAGCCATCTTGCCAGCTCCAGGGCGCACAAAAAGCGCTCGGCAATGGTTTATCTTTATACGGTTAGCGAACGGGAAATAAATGTTTCCTTAGGATATGGACAGTCTTGTATCGAGCTTTGGGAGCTGTGCCAGAGTTTTCAAAAGACCCCATGCAGCGGCCATGCATTTTACTGCACGTCGCAAAATTAACGCGTGCGGTGCTCGCTAGCGGTTGAGTGGTAGGTCCCGGGGAGAACCTGCAGCCATTGCCGGGCTAAAAGTAGAGCTAGGTTCAAGCCACTGTTACCCCATATTGAGTGCAGCTAGCTGGCCTTGTCTGTGCCAATTGGTCCCCTGTTCACAAAGCTGATGGAAGGACGGGTGGGAAACATGGAGAGATAATACCCCCAAACTGCCACTTGAGTTGCATGTAAGCTCCTAACTCCATTGCCCAATTCGCATAAAATAAAATGATGAAAGCCAGCTCAAAATTGGACTCCAGATGGGATTTTTTTTTTTTTTTGGCGAGCATCGGTAAAATACATGGAGCGTGGTTGAATGATAAGTTGCAATTAAAGACATCATTAGATGGGATGTAAACCAAATGTACTAGTCCTTTAATAAACTCTCTATCTCCCTCGCAATCTGCTGCTCCTTTCTGCGTTCATTTAATTTCTGCTTACTAAACAACTGCGCTTTGTTGGTGATTTGATGCAGGCAGTGGAGGAACTCAACTCACTGTACCAAATCGTATGGCCCATAGTGATGACAAGCTTCCTCCTCTATTCCAGGTCAGTCATCGCAATGCTCTTTCTGGGCCACCTTGGTGATGTCGAGCTCGCCGGAGGATCGCTCGCCATTGCCTTTGCCAACATCACCGGCTACTCCGTCGTCAAGGGACTGGCCATGGGCATGGACCCCATTTGCGCCCAGGCCTTTGGAGCCAAGCGGTGGGCCGTCCTCAGCCAGACTTTCCAAAAGACCATCCTCCTCCTATTCCTCTCGACTATACCTATCTCTGTCCTCTGGGTCAACATGGAGCCCATTCTTCTGCACCTGGGCCAGGACCCAGCAATCTTACCCTCAGCAAAGGATTACCTTCTATTCTCCCTCCCTGACCTCCTAGCCCAATCCTTCCTCCATCCGCTAAGAATTTTCTTACGAGCCCAAAGCCTCACCACCCCTCTTACCTTCTGTGCTGCCTTGGCCCTCATCCTCCACATCCCCATCAACTGGCTCCTGATTTCATACTTTAATCTGGGAGTAAAAGGAGTGGCTCTAGCCTCAGCTCTGAACACAGTGAACATCAATATGGGCCTAGTGGCCTACCTGATGCTATCCGAGAAAGCTCTTAAACCATGGCATGGAGCCTCGCTTGCATGCTTCCAAGGATGGGCACCCCTTGTCAAGCTCGCCGCCCCGAGCATGGCATCTGTGTGCCTTGAATGGTGGTGGTATGAGGTGATGCTGATTCTCTGTGGCCTTCTATCTCAACCCCAGCCCAGTGTGGCGGCCATGGGCATTTTGATACAAACCACAGGCCTCATTTACGTCATCCCCTCATCTCTCGGCATGGGCCTGTCAACTCGGGTGGGCCATGAGCTGGGCGCAGGCCAGCCGGCTCGGGCCCGACGTGCGGCGGGAGTGGGCCTCGCGGTGGCGGCGGTCTTTGGGCTCGCGGCATTGGTGTTCACGGTGGCCGTCAGAGGCGTGTGGGGGAGGATGTTCACCGGCGAGACGAGAATCCTAGCACTGACCGCGGCGGTGCTGCCAATCGTCGGGTTCTGCGAGCTCGGGAACTGCCCACAGACGGCGGGCTGCGGGGTTCTGAGAGGGACTGCCCGGCCCACGTTGGGGGCGAACATTAATTTTAGCTCGTTTTATCTTGTTGGGCTTCCAGTAGCCGCCGTGGCGGGGTTCAGGCTCGGGCTGGGGTTTATTGGGCTGTGGGTTGGCCTCGTGGCGGCCCAGGCCTCCTGTGTGAGCCTGATGCTGTGTGCGGTGGCGCGGACGGATTGGGAGGCGCAGGTGGAGAGGGCGGAGGAGCTGACGAGGGGTGGGGATGAGAATGACTTGGAGGCCAGCCTTCTTGTCTGACGAGTATACTACCAATGGAAGTGGTGTTGGAAAATAAGCAGCATGGATTGACTGTGCAAATCTTCCAGGGCTGATGTTTCAATAGAATGGGAGCATATTGTTGTACATGGACTCCTCAAATAAAAGATCCGAATTTCGTACCAATTTATATATATATATATATATATAGATATACATATGTATGTACATGTATATAGATATACATATGTATGTACATGTATCTAGATATACATATGTATGTACATGTATCTAGATATACATATGAATGTACATGTATATGTATGTAGATATACATATGTACGTATGTATACGTATACGTGTACGCAGACGTACATGTACGCGTGTGTATATATATACGTGTACGTATATACGTGTGTATACGTGTGTATATATATATATATATATATATATATATATATATATATATATATATATCAGAATTTGCAGTTTTATAAACTTTTTTTTTGTTGATGAACTGAGAGGAACTTTTAGACATAAATAGTTTTATTTGATTTGTTGGGAAACATAATAATCGTAAGTTAATTGGAAAAAGAATTACTTGTACAAGCGGACAATAAACAGGACTACCGCTACAAATAAGAGATTTGCATTTCTATAAATTAGGGAAAGTGAACATTTAGGATTTATGAGGCTAGGATACAAGGAATACTGGCTAAATGTGCCAGACAAAGGTCTGGAATTAAAATCAAAATGTGGGAAGAATTCCTCAAGATCCAGAATCAGGATTCTTTGCTGTTAACTTTCAAGAGCACAGGAAGAGAATGCACAGATTCTTTCAGTTCTCAGGTATACTGGATTTGTCAAAATGATTTGATTGGAAATAAGAGGCATGAAGAAGAGCTTTTGCTTTTATTGTAAAAAGTGAAAAGTCTGGATTTAAAATCACAATTTTGGGGCAGTACCCATGACAAGAATTAAATTCTTTACTGTTAACTTATAAAAGCAGGGGAAAATACATAGGAAAACGCGTTTGATCCTTTCAGTTCTCAAGTACTGGTTTTGTAAAAATGATTTGAATGTACAAGCAGGTGGGTCACATCTTCTAACCCATATAATATAATGGCATCCCGTAAGTTTAGATCCATGTATGATGTTGTAGAACAGGGCATATTTCACGCACGCAAATCTTTGTCTGAGCTCCACACTGGGGCTTTTGTAGCGGCAGCATCTGTTGCTACAGCAGGTCCATTTTCAACAGTGAGTAAAGGATCAGACTCACTTTCTTTTACCTGAAATAGGAGAAAAAATAAATTAGTATCGAGTAAATATGATGAGGTATCATGTTTCAGATTAAGAAGAGATCCAGAGAAATAGCAAAATCTAGTTAAAGACAAAGTCTTTAAAGCATTAAGGATATCCAATCATTGAGTATGCCATAATGTCCTGATCGTCTGACTTCACTTGAATTAACACTCCTCATACAATTAAAGCATTAAGGATATTTGCAGAAAAAAAGTGTCATGCATCTATTCAATTTATTTATACCCCCCCCCCCCCCCCCCCCCCCCCCCCTCTTCAATCTTTCCAAATCTCAGTTTTAGCATCAGCCACTATGATGGACTAATTATATGCCAGAGGCAGTAGCTAAACACAATCATAGAAGCAACCTTTGGAACGGAAATGGGCGATGAATTTCATAAATTGGGCAAATACCATGGAATCATCATGAAGTGGTTGGATTTGAACTGGCAACAAAATGCTGCTATTAATAAAGCTATATACCGTTCAGACATGGCACAGCAACTGTTCTCTAGCCCTGATAATAGAGATGAACTAGCATCTGAAAAATGACTGATTTGTTTTCAGATATCACAATATTACTGCTGGTCCATCATGTTTCTCTATATTAGTTTTGAATGATATAACATCCTTATTACTATACTGCCATGTTTTTATCTCCTCAAAATTATTACTTCAGCATATGCCGATACTCAAAGATTCTCATTTTCCACGCATAAATAAATCTTACCAGTACATGTATACTCATAACAATCTTTAAGCAGCATAATAAAATGTGCCTGACTTTACAATAATGTATCTAAATATTACCTAGCTCCTTGATAAGCATTAAAGATAAAATAATGTGAGCATGAAGGATAAATTATGACCAAGGAAATGAAGCCAAATTCTACTAAAATGTCCATGATGATCAAAGCACATATCCAAGCAGTCAAAAATCTGGAAAGTGATGCAACATGGAGGATATATTAAAAGTCAGTAGTACCTCTGATATCTGAGCAGCAGATGCTTCACTAGCTTTTTGCTGGCTCTCAATTGTAAAGAAATAAGAATACAAGATCATCCCAACTAATGCAACTAGAATTCCAAATATGTTTCTCCAGCTAAATGGATCATGAAGTAAAACATAACCAAAAACCAGGACAAGGCAAGTTTTCAGATGGCCCAAGACTTGATAGGTGACAGGTGATGTCTTTCCAATTACTAGAAATGTACTGAAGTTCACAGAGACTGATATTAGGCATGACAGCACAATGAAAATCTGCAACAAAAAAAGAACTATAAAAATAGAAAACAATATTATACGACAAAGAGATACTTTGCCACATTCTGTGATAAATACTTACCAGAACTTGAGGTGTATACTTGAAAGCAAAAACATTTTGGTTTGTCAAAAGACCATCAAGAAATGGACCAACGACAAACAGAGTCAATGCTTGATAAGGACAAGATTGGTACAAAAGTTGTGTGGAAGACACCTTAAACTTCTTCTGAATAGTGTTGGTCATCTGAGAAGAACTGGTTAAGGCCTATGACAAGTACCAACACCATGATTCAACAGCGAAAACTACAATATTAAGTTTTCATGTTAAGATGACCCAATAAGAAATCTAGTCAATGTTATTACTGAAGGATACAATTTGAGCGATGCAAGTTGTAACAACTGCAAGCAGAGATAGTACAGATCCCAGAACATTGAGCTGCAGATCTGTGACAGTCGCAATTCCAACACCCAAAAGAAGGATAGCAAGTGAGAGCTGGATTTTCCTACTGCAATAACAAGGATAATATATTAATCAAATAAATCACAAACATTTCATAAAGATCAAGATTCATACATGAATCGGACAACATAAGTTCTTGCTCCAAAGGTCCTATCAAGTACACATTTTGAGGTTGGTTATAGTTAGACAAACAGAATGGGAAAAACTTATGTGATTCATTGCAAAAGAAATCTCTGAATGATCTATCACAAGTTTTTACACAAACTTAATATATGTTTGGTGCATTTAAATGCGAGTTTATTTCAACTGATCATTAACTAACACTTAACAAGTTACTATTTTATCATTCCCATAACAACAAAAGTAAAAGTTCACTTTAGGGCTCAAAGACTGCATATGCTCTTTAGGGCTTTCCCTATATGTATAACCAATACTAATCAGCATGAAGGTTTTATGTTGCTTAAAGATTTGAATGTGGATGTAATCCATTAGCTTGAAATAATAAGACAGAGTTCAATTAATTCATTAAGTTCATTGAACAGTATTTACTGTATATTACTGTGTAACTTTGGTGTCAATAGATGTTGAAACAGACCTGAACTTCTTCATGAGAAAAAGAGTTTCCAGTAAAACAGTGCAAGGAATGATTGCCAACTTTGTCATCTGGAGTGAAAAAGACAAGTTAGAAGCCAACCAATGAATCAAATTATAAGAAAAAAAATTCAAGTTTCAATAGTATTATAACGAAGACATAACAGGGGTTACAGCCAGAAGCAGCACATATAATTTATACAGCATAAGATGGGGAAAAAGCAAGGTAGCTAAGCATAAACCAAGGGACCAGTATGAAATTTCTGTATTTTAATAAACGTTGAGGACTGGCAATATTAAAGCACCATTTCCCTTGGCCAGCAGTAAATGCACATGAACAGTTAAAGAATATAACAATATATATAAGTTACAGGGAATTGTAAATTATCGTGCTTCCATAATGGCATCTTCCCAATAAGGAACAGAAATATTGTGCCCAATAACATTGGCAATTTTTAAATACCAAGAACAGTAGATGAAGCAATATGTAGTATGGTTAATATTGTGTTCGTATCAGAATAAATAGAATAAAATGATGACGGCATCAAGTAATAATATTGCATCAAGATATTGCTGTTGATATATTGTCTTATGCAACAGGCTAAGACGCATGATGTATTCATTCAAAGTAATATTACTTAAAATACATTATTCAGTCAAGAAAAAAGAAGACAACATGTACCTGATAAAAACCGACAGAATTGAAACCCAAGCTTAAGTTTAATAGCCCAATAGAGATTCCATTAAGTACTCCAAAGCCCATTACCAGCCTTGCATCAAAAGGTTTGTGCTCAAATAGTTTCATCAATAATGCCACATGAAGGGAACAGAATGTGACCAGGAGATGCCAACTTGTCAGAGTGGTGGCTGCAAATAGGCAGGGGTAAGCAAATCATAATTTTCAACCATACCAGCTATATCTAGTGATAAAAAATGCAAGCTTTGCCATCTGTAAAACATTCAATTTGTAATTATACATAAAGCAGTCAAATTTATGCCTCCAAACTTCTTAAAGGCAAAGAGTAACAACAAAAGAATAACCACACAAAGCAGAAATCCAATTTGGTCAAACTATACATTGCAGACTTCCTGTGGTGTTTCTTTTTCTTTTCTTTTTGCTTTTTTTCTTCTTTGAGTGCTACCACAAGGTAACAAAGCAGGGGAGATGAGTTTGGTTTTGAATATCAAATCATAATTTCAATGATCAGGTTAAAGCTTGAGAAATGAAATACTACATTCAAGGAAAGGAAATGTTTACTTGCATTACCCTTCAGGAGTGAACATGTTTAAATCATTAATGCATGCAAATAGACACTGAGATCCTCACAGACTAGGTTATGTAATTCAGCATTCCAATCAAGTGCTGCCCATTCAACAACGCTTGCATTTCCTTCTCATACTAATTTCTCATGACCTACCCTAGTACTCAACATAAAAATAACTATTAGAATACTGCAATGCTTTAAAATTCTAAATCTCATTGGCTTGGGGTTTATGTTCAAGTTCATCTGCCACAATCAATTTTGCTTTGGTCTACCAGACTGGGGCTGACTACAGTTTTTACTGCTCCTCAACATTCCTGAATTACTAAAGAATGTTACATATTCCTATGTATTAAGCAACAAAAAAACTTGTCTTCCAATATACATGTTACTGAGTTTCATAGAAAATTAATAGCCTTTTAGGGCCTCATTGCCTTCAGCACTATAATCCTCTGTGAGAATATTGTCGATTTTTTTTTGCAAATGTATGCCTTTATATTGATATCGATATTCGATATTCTATATTGATATATCTATATCTATATTTGTATGTTGATATATCTGGATCTGTATCGATATATCTATATCTGTATTGATATGTCTATATCTATATCCATAGCCATATTGATATCGATATCGATATCCATATCCATATCTATAATTCTATGAGTAGAATATTATGTTCTAACTTCATGCCTGTTTTCATTACATGGAAAACAAAGTTTGAATTTATGTCTTACTACTTGTGCAAGTGCTTGAAAGTAACATGCATATAAGTTCAAAGGCACCGATCTGTGCATATATTTTTTAATAAGATATTAAAAATGTAAGTACTATGTAGCAGTATCTTTACTGTCATCTTATCTTTCCTTCCAAAACAGACCTATAGTATATGGCTTGGCTAATCTTATTCCTCTATGGATTAAAGAACCAAGATCTGTAAAATTCTCAATTGTCAAGGGCTAATACGTGGTGTCATATGGAACAAACAACAATGTTAAGAATAACCTTGGATTTCATGATTCACATCCTGTTCAAAGCCCTTTTTCAGTCCAATGAATAATCCAGCTTCTTCCCCACATGGCCACATCTCCTTATGCATTTGCATACGAGATCTCTTGCACTTCCCATTTGTCATTCCCACATTTCCCTCTTTATGCCATAATTTTAGTTAGTTAACAAGTAGGAAGAGTGCAACAGAAGTGTCCCACACATCCACATAGAAAGCATGCCATGTACAGACATCCTTCCTTCTCATTTGATATTATACATTGTTGTCTTCAGTTATCAAATGATTATTAACAAACCTTTGAAGCCTTTCAATCTTCAGCAAGCTTGGGACGTTTCATCTGTTATTCAGATGTAAAACCAGCTATCTCGTCAATAGGGAAACTTACATCATCCTGAATTTATGCAGCTGATACTTTTCAACTCCATAATTACATCTTCCTCCCATAATCGGTCACCGACCAATGGCCAGAAGATTCCAACTTTTCATATGTTCAGATCCATCAAATTCCTTCAATTCTAAACCAAACAAAGACCCTCACTAGATGTCAAGAGTTGGAAAGTTGGAAAAGCATTCTTCTAGTGAATCCCAAAAAAAAAAACTTTTAAACTAAAATTGATTTTTTTAGGGAGACAACTAGAACCACAATGCAGCAAACGACCAAAAAAGCCACCAATAAGTCTCTACAGATGTCCGCATGCTATCTGACAAAATTTGCAAGAAACAATTAAAACCCAATCAATTCCGCTGAATCACCAAAAACTATACTAAACATGCAGTCACTGTAAAATCTGACATTCTTTACAAACAAAAGCCAAGGTCGAACCCAACTGAAAGTCCTTCAGTTTCTTTTACTAACAGCAAAAATTACAAAACCAAAGTGCAAATCGTTAGATCTCTCACCAAATGTGAAGCCAAGGGAGCTGATGAGCGCTTTGTTACAGATCACAATCGACACCGACGAGACCACCGACAGGCTCAGCGCGCCAACGGTCCCCAACTGGAACCGCGCATCCTCGCCCATCTCCACTCCAACGAATCCCCTCTCAGCTCCAAGATCTGGCCCTCCCCACCATCAGATCAAACTCCCCAAAATAAAATCTAATCCGAAAACAACAACAAAATTGATGACAATTAACAGCAAAATTCACCTCATTCAGCTCAGCCGCCACGCCTCGAAGAGTAATTCAGCTAAAATTAACTGAATAAAAAACTTTCGAAACTTCAGATCTGATCAGAGATAGAAACGAAGGGAGAGGACGCGGCGAAATTTCCCCCTTTTCTCCCTCGGATGGGAGAATTGACTTCTATTTATATGGAAGTCTCTCTCTCTCTCTCTCTCTCTCTCTCTCTCTCTCTCTCTCTCTGTGCGTCGAAGAAACCTCAGGCGAATAGCAGCTCGAACGATCAGTGGAACGAAGTGATCACGTTGGTCCCTTTTTGGTCTTTTTCTTTATTGGTGACTATGTCTGTTTTAAAAATAATATACGCTTCCTTTTCATCGCCGGCGACGGCAGGGTTCGACGAGGTGAGAAAAAAAAAGGGAATTTAAAAATAACCAACGGAAATTAGGTAAAGGCGTGGCGGATTTTTTAAGTAATATATGATGCTGTCGAGTAGATAAAAGAAACCCATTTAGTTACCACTGCCAGTCTTGAGAGGATGAGACGTGGGCCCCGGCCTGATTGGGAGATCATTCTGTGGTGTGGTGTTCATGGGTGCTAATGGAAGATTAAGGTCCCAAAATAACGGGGAGGGAATGAGCGAGTGCCAGCTTTAGGTGCACCCACCGCGGGCATCAAACGGTTGGTAGGAGGTTGACAAAAAGGCGGGTGTTTGATTAGTGGTATCATTCCTGCTAAATGCTGAGCTGGCGGCACTCTTATGGTTTAATTCACGCGCTGTAATTGCCGATTGGAAATCGTTGATGGACCACGATCCAAGTAAAGCTGCAAATGAATCGGTTAACCTGTAACCTAACCCGATCCACTTAGATCTGGCTCGATCCGGTTTGGAAGACCCATAGAGACTGGTTGGATCTTAAAATTGAATTGTTTTATTTTTCGGATTGAAGGCTTCACCTAATCCAACCTATTTGAAATTTGGATAATTTAGAGTTTTCAATCCTACGACCCGATCTGATCCGAATCTGTAAAATTATTTAGACTCGTGGGGTACAAAAACAAGTTCTGAAGCTATAGATGGGTTGACTAGAACCAAATCTGCCCCGAACCTGAACTGGATCAAACCCAGACTCGAACTCAATCCGAATTTTTTGGGTTGGGTCTGGATTATATATAGACCCAACCTGATCCGAATAACCCGTTAAGTCAAAAATTGTAGCGGTTGATCCGATCCGACCCGATCCGATCTTCTATTAAATCGGATCTGGGTCCAAAATTAGAACCCAAACAAAAAAATCGGATTGGGCCGGGGGTCACTCATGACCCAACTTGATCCAACCCATTTGCACCCCTCATCCTAGGGTAATATTTGATTTCTTTGGTAACGTGGCATGTGGTCTAGCGGAATCCAGGAATTCTTGTATGATTGTAACTTTTAATTCAAAGACCATTGTAAGATCGTAGCTAGACTTTCAGTGGCATGCGTTTTCTAACTTGCAAACACTGATTTCGAGAGTTTTATTATAATTATGGGCCTCTACGAGATTTCAATTTCACGCACACATATTGAAATTCCTATACAGTCCATGGATTTATAGACATCATTGGTGTTAGAACATGGATTGCAGGAAAAACTAGAGAACACAATCTTGAATTTTCGTTGGAACTAGCAGATAAGGTACAAGTGGGTCCGCTGACTCTTGTTTGCTTTCTCATACGAGTCCGGTTATACTTTGCATCCTCCCGACAGCTTTAGAATTTGGGTTTGACACGTAACAGCTAAATAGGGGTGCGGGGATTCATGCCGGTATGTGTTTAATCCTATACCGGTCATTCACTGGATAAATCTTAAATATTTATACATGTTCAAGGAACCCAAATAATATCTTCCGGCTAGTCATTATGGATGAGATCCTAAGTTATTACAAATAGTATCAGAGCGGATCCGGCCTATAACCTATGTGGACGAAGGAACACTGCATCACGGATCCATTGGGGCTGACCACGAGCTGATCGTGGCGTTTGTGTTTACATTTGAAACAATTTGAACCTTTAGCCTGACGAAGACATCAGGGCTTGAATGGGGGAGTATGTGAGGATCCGTACCAGCATGTGTTTGGTCTTACATCGGTTATTCGTTTGGTAGATCTTGGGTACTTATACATATTCAAGTAACCCAAATAATACCTTCCGGCTAGCCATTTGGATGAGGTCCTAGATTATTACAAGGGGTAGGTCTCGATTGATACTTAGTATGAGCCAGATTAGACTCGGCACCCTTATGGTAGATTTAGATTTGGAAATGGCATTTGCAAAAACTTTTATTATCAAGATGATCTAAACCTGATAGGTATATTCATTATTAATTCGTTATCAATGAAATTGCACATCCGGAAAAAAAATTGAATGTTTCAACACTTCTCTAATAATTTTGGTTACTCATTATAATTCCAAACTAAAAGCTAATTAAGTTGCGATACCAAGGTAAGCTAATAGAAACCATGAATGGAGAATTGGTGTATGTAACCTCCAGTTCCTCCATTAGGCTCCGATACGAGAAATGCCTGATGACCCTTAAATGTTAGACAAAACGGTTAACTAGGGTCTTTTGGTGATTGAGAGTGCGGATTCGAATGGAGGATTCAAGATTTTTCTTCTTACCTCCATAAGTACTTGGGGTCAAGACATCAAAATTAGACTAATTGAGAAGAGGAGGGAGGGAGAAGCATGTATATAGTCTAACACCGTTATCGTCATGCTTATTAAGCTGAGAAAAAGATAAAGGAGGAACTGTATCGAGGATAGAGGAAGAGAATTATGAGATCAAGCCGTAATCACACAACTTATTATCCAATTTCAGATTTATTAGTTTAAAAACTAATCGATTCAGAGAAGCTTTTAAGGATTCAAATAAATCATTGATTTAATCAATGCTTTTGATGCTGTACATAGAATAATATTATTTTCTTCAAATAAAACTGATTGGGCAGTCAATTGGGATTGCAAATTTAGTGGATTGATCATTCAATTGCCTCTGAATAGGTTAGAGTTGGAAATTAGAACCGATAAGAAAAATGCAATAAATGAGCCGAAAAAAAAGAGGAAATGATGCTAAGGCAAACAAAGTTCCCATAATTGTCTAATGCTATTTGATTAATGGATCACATCCGTCAATACTTTTCCAAAAGTTCGGTAGAAATAGAGATTGGAAACCGAGATTGCCATCACGAGAGCACAACCGTTCAAGCTTGGCCTTGCATGGCACGTGCCCGAAGCCAGATTTGACTCGACTCCAAAGCGCTCCGACCCAAATTCACGGACCCCAAGCCGTTTAAAGCACCGGGGAATGCTTCAACGAATAATTCCACTGTTCCACTTCCAGCGTCGAGGCCCTCAAGGCAGACTGGGCGACCAGGAAAATAGGAGAGTCATATATTCCATCTAAAGCTTCTTTCGATCGAAAAAGAAAAGGATTTTTAGGGTTCTTTTCAGGGGAGGAATCCCTCCAATTGTCTCCTGTCCCTCGCTGCAAAACGCTCTTAATAGATTCGCTCAAAGGTTAGTTCCCTCTCAGATACCTCTCCTTCTCTCATAATTGAAGCTAAAATTTTCCAATTTGGCTCGATTGCATCCAGAATTCCGTTACCGTTTTTGCTTTCTAGGATTTTCTCCCCTAGAAAGCAGCATGTTTCTTGTTTCCTCTTTTAATTTGGTCGGTATGGTTGGGGTTTAGGGTTTTGATGGATAGCAGTTCCCAGGATCTCTCAAATGGAGAGATTGGGGTAGATTCAAGGAAGGAGCGGTCTCTGGATCAGTGCGCTTCATCGGCGACCGCCGGTGGTGGGTATCGCTTGTTCGATCGCCAACGGTCGATTCACCAGATAATTGGGGGCGGCAAAGGTAATTCATTCCAGAATTTCATCACATGTTTGGATTTTTTTTTTTTTTTTTTGCGTGTCTTCGCGCGCGCGCGCGCGCCGGGGGGGGGGGGGGGCATGAAGGTTGTTCTTGAAGTAGGAAGTTAAGGAAATTATGTAGAGCGTGTTTGACACTTACAGAAGCGAGGGTCTTGAAGCTAATTGGTCTGTTCGACGCATGAAATGATGGTTCCTTGTTTCCTAGAAAACATTCTGACTGATGGGAACTGATGAATCTCTTAGGGTTATCAGATGCGGGAATCTAGATTTAAGTTCATTATGTTTACTGATAGCATGGGTTAACGCACGATCTGGGACACAGTTGATTCCTTGGTATTTTTGGTTCTGGACAGAACTATACAGACTTTTATGTAGGTGTGCATTTGGTCCCACATCGGCTATGCAGTGGACAGATCTTGGGTATTTATACTGAGCCAAGGAATCTAATCAACACTTTTTGGCTAGTCTGTTTGGGTGAGATCCTAGATTATTATCAATGATATCAGAGCGGACCTGGCACATGGCCTATTTGGACTAGGGGATATTGCAGCACTGATTTATTTAGTTGATCATAGGCTAATCATGGAGTTTATAATTGGATTTTGTGATTGGGTTTATGATATTTATGATTGGATTAGAATGAATTTGGACCTTAGCAGCGAGGATGCTAGGGTGCTAGTGTGGGTGTGTATTTAATCCCACATCAGCTATGCACTAGGTAAATCTTAGATAATTATATAGGCCAAGGAACCCAAAGAACATCTTTTGGCTAGATTTTTTGGGTGAGATTCTAGGTTGTTATAGATTCCTTGTTGGGTTGCAGGAATCATTCAGTTTAAACTCGCGTTGAAGAATGGCCTTCCAAAATCTGCTAGAGTTATGAAGTTGAATGGCTGGTTTCTTAGGCATGAGAGATGGAATGAAATGATTAAAATCATGGGGTTCTCCATTTTCTTGCCATCTTTTTTAGCCTCGTATATTTGGAGTTTGTTGAGTTTTCTCTCCTTATGCAATAGTGACTAAAAAATATGGATCAACCATATAATGTACTACCTACCTCTGGATTGCCTACCCTTCTTCTTGTGGTAATAGCATTGTGTTGTTTTCAAGAGTTTGCATCCGCTGTAGTCGATGTTTTGGAGCCAAAACTTGTTCAAAGTTTTCAAATCTATAACACTCATTTGCAAATAACAAATCCTCTAGCCACTTTTGAGGAAATTTCTAATATTAGTACAACTCTACTAAATCATCAAATTAGATGAAATAGCATTCGACAGTTTCTTTGTTGATTAAGTATTTAACAAATAGTTGTTGGATTAACTATCATTTGCAGAATGGTTAGTGTTTGCTTTTTGAAAGTCATGGCTCACAAGTCTATCCCTATGCCTCATAATTCTGTCCTTTTGTCCGATATTCGCAAGAGTTTATGGATACGCCAATTTCACGGTGTGAGTGGAAGTTATTACGCTATACTTATACAATAATAGAGGTCTCTTGAACACCAATTCATATTCCAGCTTTGCTTGCTAATTCCTTTCCTATGCAGAGCCAATATGCCTTGGAACCTGGCACCAATAAGATGGGTGGCATCAAGGTTGGTCGTACTACCCCAAACCAAGCAATTCGAAGCAGGCTGAACCCCTTACCAAAAGCCCTATTGGCTTGGGTAAACAGGCTGAACCCCTACCAAAAGCCCCCCTCCTGGTTTGAGAGAAGCTCAAGCCAGGTTATGCAATTAAATAGGCTGCCCCCTCGCATGCTGGATCACGATCGCCCCCCCTCCTGTCCTTGAAACCCTTTCAAACTCCTTCGGCCCCTTCGCCTCCTCCTCCAGCCTCTCTCTCTCTCCCCTCGTCTCCCTCTCCTCTGTGTAGACCCTTCGAAAAAATATCCTCGCCTCTCTCCATCGATGCCCTCCACCTTTCAGCCCTTCTCCCACTCTCCATCCTTTTCTGGCCACGGCTGTTGGACTTGGGAAATCGACTAGGATCGGTCCATGCCTTCAGGTGGGCACCCCCTCCCTCTCTCTCCCCCCTCCCTCTCCTTCCTCTCCCCCCTCTCCTACCTCTTTGGCCCTCTCCTCTCTCTCTCTTTTAGTGGTTCCTGTACATTGTAGTTCAGTATGTTATGGACCGTATCATACTGTACCGATCGCTAGTTGACACACCTGTTGGTATTGGGTCTACCAGCCTTTGGTGGCATCAACTTTGGAGACTGTGATGAAACATTCTCAATTTTGAGAAACTAACTTGACATCTAAATTGGTGCAATGTAGATGGTTCCAGATTTAATAGGCTTCTCTACTGCATAAGATTATTGTATTGCAATGCATACTGATAGCTGATTAGTCATGCTTTCGAGCCATTTGAAACATAGATATTATAGTTAGCTCTTTGTTTGTGACTTTGGGTGGAAGGAGAAGACAGATCAACCAAGCCGGCAGAGATGATTCTACCAAAAGGATCAAAGCTAGATGAAGGAGTTTTGTTTTTGAATTTTCAGGGGAGCTATGGAATTGCTTTAGTTTGCAAAAAATCCCTCCTCGCAGCCACCACTGGAGTTTTGCCTCCTAAAGTGAAGAGGGGGCTGTTGTTGGGAAAACTGATAGCATTCTCTAGCACCATAGCTCAACTGTGACTGTTTGCAGTCAGTGCTGCTATCTCTAATGTAAATCCGTCAACTCTGGAGACCTTGCCGTTCTAATGAATGTCACATTCTCTGGCATATGCACAGGAATATTCTGACATATACAATGGCTACAATTTGTACGCCATTAAACGCCGTTCCTGGAAGTTAAAGCCTGATACATGCTTCCATAAACTACAACACTGATTTTCTGGATTGAACTAGTTAGATGACCAATTTGAAGACATTCACTTTGCCCTTTTGGATGCCCATTGCCAACATGGTTTGTTAGTTGTTATTTAAAATTGACACTATATATATATATATATATATTTTTTTTGGGATATAAGAGTCTTGCGACCTGATGGAGGTCATGAACTTACAAACAGAAAGTCAGATAGAATGAGTGCAAAGCTTGATACTTGAACTGCCTTGATAAGGCTTGTAGTTAGATATGTTAATCTATGAACATTTAGTATGGTACCATACATTCCTCAAAAAAGTGTGACTTGATACATCTCAGGTTCTTTTTGAACTGTTTGTGATTTCTTATTAGTAATTATGCTGCATGAGGAATTATGAGCTTTTTGATGTAAACAATTTCAGAAGGCATGAAATTAGTGTGGATGGACTGACTCTAATTCCCTATATGGCATGGTTTCAAAATCTAAAATTTGTTATGAATTTAATACAGGTGAGGGGTTGGTTTCTAACTTAAATATCAATACAGTAGATCTGTTTGGTCCTATCTCTCTGGTATAATAATCTTTTAAATCATACTCTGTCTTAGCTTGAAAATGTCCCCGTGATGCGCTTACAAGGATTTCACTAGAGTTTTTTCATAGTTTTATAAACTTGTGTGGATTTTAAATAATTTATTTATTTTGTTACTGATTTGTTCCTTATGACATAACCTCTGATTGTTCCTTTTCTTAGCTGCCGATGTTATATTGTGGAAACGCCAATGGATTTCAGTTGGGGTCATTGTTGTTGCTACTGTGGCATGGCTTTTATTTGAGAGATCTGGACTGTCATTCCTGACAATCTGCTCAGACATATTGCTTCTTTTGATTGTGATTCAGTTTATTCGGGCTAACAGTGCTGTTTATTTAAATAAGTAAGCTGATTATTCCTTCTATATTTTATTTTGCCTGCCATCAGATCAACATGCTAACCGTCATGATTTCAGTTTTTTTAATATTCTCTTTTATTGAGCTAAAGTTTTTGAGATGCTTCATGGTGAATATTTATGAGCAGACAACTTCAACCATTGCCAGAATTGGTTCTATCAGAAGAGATGGTTAATAACGCTGCTGCTTCATTTCGAGTTAAAGTGAACAATATGCTGATGATGGCGCATGATATTACTCTTGGCAAAGACTTCAGGCTCTTTTTTCAGGTCAGTGATGATCAACCCTTCGATATTTGGAGTCTAGATATTCTCTGTGCCATCAAACTTCAAGTCTTAGCAAAACATTCTATTTCTGACAGGTGGTGGTCTTCCTTTGGCTTTTGTCTGTTGTTGGTAGTTTCTTCTCATTTTTCACTCTTGCATATATAGGTATGTTCCTCTTTTACCTTGCCAGTTGAAATTGCTATATGACATGCTACAGTCATCATTCAGTGCTAAATTTAACACAAGTCGCCAAATAAACATCCACCCCCCCTCCCCCCTCCTCTCTCTTTCTCTCTTCTTCTCCTGCATGTATCTGCATGCTCATGGGGCCCGTATGCTCTTTTCTTGAAAATCTATTCATTGCCTGCTCAAAAACTCGACATTTTTTTTTAACTTTTAATTTGGTCATGCACGCTGCAAGTTTCTTACTTTTTGATAAGTAATTGTTTCTTTAATGTATTCTAATCAAGCAGCACATCTCTATCTTATATGACAACAAAGTTGTGCATCTCATTCATGTTATCACTACCAAATGGAAGTCTACATTAGTTTCTTGCTTATGTGGATCAGTGAAACTTCAAGGTCATGGAATCAGACTAAGCACAAAAACCTTGATTAATGCATTTATGGATGTTTGGTTATTATGTAGGTAGGTTTTAGTGGAATGTTTAGTAATCAATGAATATGCTAGTGGTAGTTGATGGTTGAGCATTTGGGTTTCTCAAGACTTTGAACATACAACCAACAAACCTTAGTTCAGCTGGTTGGCATCCCTCTCCACTTGGGAGAGGTCCAGGGTTCAAAACTCAGGTGTTGGCAGTGGCACCGCATCAGGGTGTGGGTGTGTGTTTTTAGAGAGAGAGGGGGGGGGGGGGGGTGTTAATAAATTTGAACTGGCTTAAGATGTAAGCCTCACATACCCTTTCAGGCTTTCATGCACAAATCATTTCAGATGTTCTTGAAATTCTGTATTGAATTCTGAATTCCTTTACCCTTCATTGTGCTGAAATGAAATTGTCATGGATGACAGGGACCATTGTGTCGATCACAATACCAGCCTTGTACAATAAATACGATGTGCATGTGGATAAATGTGCTTGGTTGGTCCGCCAGAAATTTACCAAGCATTACAGGGTGGTGGATGAAAATGTGATACGTAGACTACCAAGACGCTTTTCCAAGAATAAAGATGCATAAATTCTCTGAAAGGAAAGATTATTTTGAGTGCAGAATTTGCTGCTTAACTACTGAACTAAGTTGTTTGAGGTTGCTGTGTATCCTGCTATGTAAATTATGTTAAATTACAGCAAGTGAGGCTGCAAGTTTTGTTCAAAGGCATCTTTGAAATTTGTTAACAATTTCATAACCCATTCAAATTCTCTGGGATTGACAAATAATGGGATCTGCACTTAAAGAGAGAACGCATAGGTGAATTCTTTGCGAAACCCTCTGGATGTTTTCATGAAGCCAATATTGAGAGACAGAGAGTATGCTCTCTTTTCATGAAGCCAATATTGAGAGACACAAAGTATGCTCTCTTGTGTATATTGCATGCTTCCGATGTATGACAACATTCAAATCCCTCTTCTTGAACATGTTAAAAAGTGCTTCACCTATAAAGTTTCAGGATATACAGATGGAAATGCCATCATTCAGAATGAAGCTTGAAGGGGATCTGAAACCCCCGAAGCGCTTGACATGCAGACCAGATCATGTTGGCGATCCACGTGTAAATTTTATTTCCAGAAACGCCTGTGACAGCTGCCAGTGAGGCATTGCAAGTTCATCATGCATACGTAATGCTTATCTTGTAGAAGCCAATTACTAGGAAGATATTCGGTTATCATGCTCAGGCCAGATGATCTTTTATTGATATGCATCCCCATTTTGGATGGAGGCCGGCGTTAAGCATCCCATGGCCTATATAAAGCAAAATTTGAAAACAGTACGTTACTGCTCCGCCAACAAATACACTTCCAACATGTGCCCACGCCGCTGACTGTCTATGATCAATACACAAGGAAAGCACGTTTATGAATCCTAGTAGCGTTTGATATATCTTGCAATATTTCCACGTCCCAAAAAGAAGCATGAAGCATACTGCTTCCTGCTGGTTTGGTCTGTTCTTCAGCTCACCACCTGGCCCTGTTTGGAAAACATCCCAACAAATCCACAGCAAAATCATGTTTGCATCTTTGAAGGTCAATTAAATCACAAGATACGAGTTACTAGGTTAATGACAAAGTCCTTCAACCACTAGGCCTCATACACACAACTATTGGTATCTAGGAGAAGTGGTTCTTCATGGTTTAACCTCAAGCCTACTCTCGCTTTGGATCTTGTATCTTCAAGGTTTGCAAGTATCAAGGAGAAGTGGTTCTTGCATGCAAAACTCCTCAAGTAGCTCACGAGCACTCTCGAGCCAAACCTTGTAAAGATCATCTGAAAATAAAACAAAATGCACCTGCAGCAAAATGATGCAAGTTATGTTCACATTCAATCAGCTGCATTTATGTATTTAGTATCATCTACTAGGACAAACAAGCGGTATCATTTCAATGCACCTTATTTGAAGTTGTTAAGATCAATAACAATAGACCCTTTTGCATTGCAACAAGGTCAGGAATGGTACAAACAAAAACTCGGAAGGGACAAAAAACACAGAAGGATGAGCAGAGTTTTACAACCAGCAGCAAGCCTTATTCCAACATTTTCAAGACCTGTCAACTTTGATATCATTTCTGGTCATGTCAGGTGACAAGAATATGTCAACTAAAAACACTTGATGGAGGAAAAACGAATGCATCAGTTCCTCACTGGTCCAAAAGAATTGTATGGTAGATCACCAACACGATTATCTGTAAGCTGGTCTTCCAAACTAGCTTCATTCATGAGGAGCTAGCAAGCAAGAAGTTTATCAACAGTAGGAATATTAATAAAAAGATGGTATCTAATACCAACTATTTATTGCTGATGATACTCACAGTTCAGGTTCCCTGACTAACTATACTTCCTTCTTGTAGTCACTTCTTATTGTTGTACCCTAGTTACTGAGTTCAAAGCAGCCTTCTGTCCTTGAGAAATTTAAGACATTTTTCATAAATTTCAGAACCTCTGCAATAAGTTCCTGTTAAGGTTTAAGAACTTGGCTTAGGTGATATTCTGGTGCATAAACCTGAATACGATTTCTTTTGCTGCTTAATCCACAAAGGAAGAGTGGAGATATCAGTAGAGGGAGATCTAAATGTAACCATCACTAGGCCAGAATAAGAAAGGTCATTGTCAGATCATTGAGAACTATGAGGGGTTTTCAAGATTTTCTTAGCTTTGCTTCTCGGACAATAGAAAGAAGATCCAACAGAGGAAACATAACACTTCCTGCTCTAAATCCTTAAAGTGTCTCCAGGTTTCTCATGGTCGAGTTTAGTAATAAAGGAAAGAGTGTTGGAACATCTACTCTTTCAAGTGACATGATCCTTTTCACATCTTCTAGAGGCATTATGCAGAACAGAAATCTCCTGACCATACTCTACAATCACAACTTCTCCAATCCTTCTTCATTTTTACTACGGTTTAAGAAAATCACAACACAAGCAAAAAAAAAAAAAAATTGCCAACACAGAAAATTTTCTCACAAAAAGACTAATTTAGAATAAAAATGGCTTGATCAAATACTGAAGATCAAAATTGTCGTCCCATGTTTCAGATCGTTCGAATATGTTTAGTTGCACATAAATGCATATTAGAAAAAAAAAACCTAATGTCGAAAAGGAGTTCCTAGATGTTTATATAGCTTCCATAGGAACTCAGTTCATACAAGAGACTATCACCTATACAAATGTTACAAAGTTACCAACAGTGAGAATACCCATGGTAATAATACCAATGGAACATGCCTAAGTTGCAATGGAGTGCCCACACCGACGAGGATGGCAGCTGAATGAAGCTTATATGACAGTGGTAGAAGGGTAGGGTTAGGTAGCAACAGACAGGTGATGGTGCAAGCATGGTGCAGACCTATATTGAGGGAAAAAGAGAGGTCCATAGTGGTGGTAACATGGTAATTACTGTGGTATTATAAGGGTCATGAGTTCATACTAGTAGCTATTACAAAAATCTGCACAGGAAGAGTTTCTTTTTTTAATTATTATGAAACAAAATAAAAGGATGTGCATTTAGGATCCCAAATGACATTGTCCTATGAAATCTATGAATGTTTTCTTTCTGAGATTTGCTGCTTATTTGTCCTTATTTGACTTTAAGAATCACACTTACGGGTTTTGTCCATCCCGATAATGTATTATTAGATTACCCACCTCCTTAAAGCATGAGCATATATATCATATCCCAGGTCATTGATTGGAAGGCTATACTCTTTCCGGTCATGAAGCGAAAAACGATAATTAATGAACTTTGGAAATATGGATGTCAAAATGATTATTTGCAATGAAAACAAATATAAATTAGAAAATATGATGCTGTACCAGGAAAGGTTACAAACATATGTTACCTCTTTGAAGTCACCTGAGAACTCTTTTGCTGTAGATACAGCTATTCTGGAAGCTTCTTTGTAAGGATATCTGTGAAAAAGGTGTGCAAGAGAAACTGAAGCCACAATGTTGGAAGAAATGAAAATATGATGTTAGAAATGATCAATTACAATTTCTCAAGCAATATATGAAGCTTAGTCACTATATACCCATAAACACCGCATGATATGGCTGGAAAAGCAATATACTGAATGTTGTTCTCTTTAGCACACCTCAAGCTGTTTCTGCAATCAGAAAAAAGAAACAAAGCTTGTAGAACTTACTATGATGTCCTCCACATATCATCTCATGTTTGGACCTAAGAAGAAGTGACAGGACGAAAGAGAGGGGGGGGGGGGGGGGGGCTTGGGGTATGGGGGTTTACCTGTATGCATTCCCCAAGGAAACCTCAGGCTGCTTGTCAACATCATAAATGGGGCCAACAGTGTGTATTACATGAGACACAGGAAGCCGAAAAGCTCTGCACAATTTCAATGACTTAATATACTACATGATCCTTGCGACAAGTACCTATATAGGATTAGAATGCCCCAAGAAAATAATTAAAGTCTAATTAGAGATACTTACAGCGTTATTCTAGCTTCACCAGTGGGACAGCGAACTCCATGCCGGACCTCTGGAACTTTTGAACATGCCTCTCGAAGTTCTGGGCCAGCAGCTCTATGTATGACTGAGACAGGGGATAGCAAGCTCAGAAAAAATAACTTAATAATGTTTAAGAAGAGAAAATTCTGATCAGTTACCTCCATCAACACCACCGCCTCCAAGCATTTGTTCATTAGCTGCATTTACCTGCAAAACAAGTTCCATTACCATCTGTCATGGCAACCCGCTCAGAACAAGGGGGGAGGCAACAAATGTGGAAGTAATAAAGTAAATGATAATGCCATTTCTACCACTAAAGAAGTGAAGGGAAGTCCTTTAACATCCAACATGAAATTACAGCACTACTATCACCAAATTAAGGTGGATTTTGAGATTTCATGCAGTGCAAGCGAATCAGGTAGATCTATTATGTGCCTCTGCATCTTACTTTATCTTTCTGATGCTTTAGACAGCTGGTACCAACTTAGTTCACTGATAAGAAGACTCAAACCTCCTCTGAATTGTTTAATAGAATAAACAACTTGTATCACTGGTTCTCTGTAGACCACAATAGTTTTCATGCCAATATATGATTTATGTGTAAACAATCTGCCTCTACTATATATACATATAGATATATATAGATACATAGAAATACACACACACACACACATACATACATACACACACACACACACACATATATATATATGTGTGTGTGTGTGTGTGTGTGTGTGTGTGTATGTATGTATGTATGTATGTATGTATATGTATGCACATACATGCACATACTATGTACATGTACATACATACATATATATATATATATATATATATATATATATATATATATATATATATATATATATATATATATATATAGATAGCACACATGCACGTGCCCCCCCCCCTATATATATATATATATATATATATATATATATATATAGATAGATAGATAGATAGATAGATAGATAGATAGATAGATAGCACACATGCGCGCATGCACGTTATATCTATATATATATATATAGATAGATAGATAGATACATGCGCCCCCCCCCCCCCCCCCCAACACACCACACACACACATATGTGTGTATGTATATGCATGTATGTATGCAAGGAGTTCAAATGCAATGCTTAACTTCAATGAACATGCACAGTTACATCCATACTAGGATGGCTGAATGTTAATAGCCATCGAGTAAAATTTTAGTACCTACCAATGCAATACCATCTGTATATTTGTTAGGTTGATTAGCTTTAAAAACCACATATATCGTCGTCTTGAGTCATTAATCAAGTCTGTTAAATAACATGCAGGTCTGGCTTTGAACTCATCAGTCATCAATGTGCATAGATTTGGTTAGGTCAACATCAACACATGTGATATTAAGAGCATTGCCCCAGTTTTGGCCTCTAATTTATAGATTTGGAACATAATGCTTGTTAAGAAACAATTTATGAACTATTCTGTTTCATCATTGTCATATCTTAATATCATGACTCAACGCGAATAACACAACCCTTTGGCACCACCAGCTTCGAATCAATTTCTCGTTTCACTGAGAATCTGAGGAGACCAAATAAACAAACTAACATAAGTGTCCACTGAAATGCCCGCTACACTGAACTGGTACCTGCCTTAGAGCGGGGCAGGAAAACACATACCTAATCATCAATATTAACCAGCTTCTAACACGTTCACCAAGAAAAATCGGGCGCTTTTAATTATTAAAACAGCTGACTCTTGATTTTGGAAAAGAAAGAGCTAAAGAAGAAACTTAGCGAAATTTTGGAAGGCTCGGGCAGTCATCATTAGATCAAGAAGTAATTTCTACTCGATACGAGACAATTTACCAAAAATCCCAATTCCAACCACTACAGACCAAAGAGAGAAGGGTTTCGCGAGCTCACGATCGCGTCGGTCGATCCGTCGACGAACCACGTGGTGATGTCCCCCTTCTGGAGCTTGAGGACGCTCGACGGAGAAAGCCCGAAGCAGTCGCCCCCTCCCAGCCCACCGCCCGCGGCGGTCGAAACCCTATCCCTGGTTCCTCCGGCGGCAGCGGCGCCGTCGGCCGAGGCCGGAAAAGCGGGGCTCCCAGCGGCGGCGTCTTCCATCCGGGCGGCGATCAGAGATGTTCTTCGGGTTTTGAGGGATCGACGCTCTCTAGGGCGAATGGCTTCGACGGCTTCGGCCCGGGAGAGCTCCGAGGATTCGACGCCCTTGCAAAACAACAGTAAAAAGGAACTGATCATGTCCGTACGTCAAACTAAGAAGCGCAGTAGTGGAGCGCGTTATGTCGCTGTCTGATCACCGCTGGATTATGATAATTTGTATGAGGAGCCATCTCAGCGTCCAATTGGTGCACCCGAGGGCGCATTTGGCTCGGGGGAGGAGAACGAAAAAAAGTGTCAATACAAATGCCTCACATCTGGTTAGAGAATTGAAAAAATAGTTTTTACATTTATCATCTCTCATACGAAATAGAAATTTTTGTGGGATAGAAAAAACTCATTTTTCCATAGTTTGAGAATCAAGATATATAATTTTTTTTCAAGAAATACCTTTAAACACTAGTAAGGCGCGTTGTTTTTTTACTTTTCTTGTAATCGGTTATTAAGGATATAAAAAATATTTTAGATTTTTTTTAAAAAAATCTTTAACCAAATATAAATATAGCTTTATAAAGTATGCTTCTTATCCCACTTTTGTATGATCAATAAAATATGCCAAAATCACTTTTTCATATATAATATATTCAAATATTAGTTTTTTCAAAAAATATATTTTAATAATATAAATTTTTTTTCTGCGAACCAAATAAATTTTAAATGTCTTTTTGACTGTTTCAGTGACTTGACCAAAAAAACACCCGTAGCTGGAAGACATCAAGTTGCATAGGAGCAAGAAAATATGCTCAATGTTGTGCTTGGATGCATTCTTGCGAGGATGGTTTGCTCATCTACTTCTTTCTTTGTAAATGATTGTCATCCGCCAAGTGCAAGCAGCACCAATGATAAAGTTATGAGGTATTGAAATGTGCCGATCTGTTTGTGCCACTATATGAAATAGAATTTCTGGGAAAAATATGGACAGGGCCATATACCATGTACAGGATTAGCATCTTTTGATGGTTGATCTATTTGTGTTAGGTAATTGGAGTGAATTTCTTAAATTTATTTTAAGAAGGGTGAGCCTTAAATCAGGTATTTGTACAATAAAGATATTAAACCGTGAAGGAGGAGCAACTTGGCAAGTTCAGAGTTCTGGTTAACACTTTATTTCTTTATTTATTTTTTAAACATTTGCTGTGTAAACAAAGCTTAATTGCATTTCGGTATCTTTGTCATTTTGGTCAACTATAAGATAATAGAACAAGATTTTATCACACACGAATCTAGTCCAAACATTTGATTCCGACAATCATGATGACCCTTTTAAATTAGTTGGCAACTCTTTGGCTCAATAAGAAGCAAATTTGGTGCATTGTTATTAAGGCCATCTTATCTCAAGAATGTCTTTGCTTCAGCCATACATTACCTACCAATTTCCCTTGCATGGAATAATTTAGCTAAACTTTTTTACTTTTTAGTTTTTTGAAATTTAGGATGAAGCCTGAGAAAAATCAAGTTGAGAGCGGAACTCAAACTCAAGTTATTGGTACCAACTCCTCAATGATTTTAACAGTTACATTGGTTTAGTCAGATAAATGTGACCCCGTTTAATATAAAAGGAATTGATAACAAGGGGAAGAGAAGGGCATCCCTTATTGTCCAAATACAGGGAATTTCTTCACGCAAAACTATATGACCTTAAAAAATGTGAGTTTTGGATTGTTTGAGGATAAAACACTAATATAAACCTTATGTTTGATCGTACTTATTTCACATGATTTTAAAAGAATGTGGTGCTTAATTAGATCCCTCTCAACCCTACGTTGAAAAAACTCAATTACCAAACCGTTTCGGAGCTAGCCATATTTGGATGCATAGGTAAAACTAAAAGCGACCTGCTAGTTTCCCTAAACCCTATCACTGCATCTTGCTTGGAGAGCAGAAGGCTTGGTAGACTCATGTCCAACTCAAACCTCCCAGATTTCACACCAACATAAATCTGAAATTTGTGCCCCCTAATTTATGAATCATAAATTTCAGACCCAATCATCACCTAACCAGAACACCAAATTCGAACGACGCCGTTGTGCAAACGGGTCAGGTTAAAGCTCAGATCTTTTTCCTTGAAGCCAAATAGACTCATCAAACTCGGCTTATGGTCCTAGTCGCAAGGACCATAGAAAATAAAAATAATAACATAATAATAAAACAAGCTATTGGTGCAAATAACATATTTCTTATTCTTATTATAGAACCATCGGTTACAAATTTTATGTTTGAAATAAGACAAAACAAACATCGATCATACTTCCCTGTACTTTATATATATACCAACCTCCACACAATCACATCCTGTGTGGAGGATTCCTACGGTATACACCCAAGGCCTTGATTTCCTAATTTCACCACAAGGCATTCAATCTAAATTGCCAACAAGGAACAAACCCAACCCCTATTTGTCTAGTACATTTACTACTTGGGCCTTCTCAGCGGGTGCTAATTAATAAAGCTACCTCAGCTTTCAACTAGGCCCAAACACTCCCTCAAGAGTCAAGAGAGGCTTCCCTCCCTGACCCCAAACCCTTAAAGACCCATAAGAACGGCGAGGCCTAGAATTGGCCTCCCTCGAAGGTCTGGCCGAACTGCCAGCCGGCCGGCGCGACATCGTTGCTGGTGACAGTCCTTCCGTCGCTGGTGGTGACCTGGAAGGAGAGGCTCTGACCGTCGAGGTATGCATTGCTCTGCCAGTTCTGGCCCCAGTTTTGCGACATGGCCTGCCACCCGGTCTTCGACCCCTTGATCGACACCGCATGCACGTCGCCGGACCCGGCGACATTGGTGATGAGCACCAAGTTGAAGTAGGAGTGGCCATTGATGGTGAACCTTATCCCTCCCTTCTTCACACAGGGGACCCTGCAAGATATCAAGTAGTAGTAGTTCATAAGGATCACGCGCGCGGCTCATTGAAAGTCCCTGCGTAGACTTGGAGACATGACTCTTTGGAAGACTGGTTACGCAATGCTCACCGGCGGAAGGAGACGGGGACGATGCCGGCCCGGTATTGGGCAATTTGGAGGAAGGCAGGCTCGGCGAGGTCGAAGTGCTGCAGGGGGGGGTTGCACCACCCACCGTTGTCGTTGGGGAGGGCGTTGTTGGGGGGACAGAAGTTGGTGGCGGTGACGATGATGGAGCCCGGGAGGCACCACCGGCTGTCATCAGCGCACCGCATCTCGTAGCACGCGCCGCAGCTGAGCCCGTTGTTGAAGAGAGCGGTGCTGAGGGCCGCAGTGTTGGTCCCATAGCCCTGGCCGTAGAGGTTGCCATACCCGCAAGCTCCTCCTGCAACATCCAAGCCAATTTGTACCAATGAGAAGAAGTTGGCGAGGCGAGGTCGACCTAACGCAGTACGACAAGTCCGGCATTTAGTTCAAATTAACTCACCCATCGTGCCGGAGGCATCGCCACCGCCGTAGAATGTGGCGTGTGCCGTCTGCCATCCGGAGTCGCCGAAGGCTTGCGATGCAAAGAAGCACAAGGAAGAGAAGAAGAAGAAGGAGGAGAGGACAGTACTGGAGAAGGAGCACTTTGGGGATGCCATTGGAGAGGACTACAAGGGAATGCGGGAGAGGAAAAGTTTGTGGTGTTTGCTGCTTGGTTAGTGAAGGTAAGGGAGGGGAAGCGAGGCCTTTATGTAGAGGAGGAGATGGGGTTGATGGCCTCTCCTTCTTTGTATAAAGAGACAAAGTTGGTTGCCTCTCACGTTGGCCCCGGGTAAAGCCTTGAAACGCATTGCACCGATCCTAGAAATCAAAGCGCACATGCAAATGTTCCGGGTGAAGTACAAATGCTGGGCCCCTCGCGCACATGCACCGTCTCCCAGTCTGAGTCCAATTTTCCACCGTTCTTTTAAGTATGAGATTGATATATGTGCATGCATAATCCTACCTAAATATATGGATGTAGAAGAGGGATGCATGTATGTTCCAAAAAAGTAATATCACTTTCAGCCATCACTTTATATAATGTACAGTTAAATGGAACATGTACTTACTTGCCAATTAATCGTTGGAAGCACGCAATTGTATTTAAATTGAGTGAACAAAGTAAAATTACAACCACTCCACCTAATATGGGATTGTGCATCACTTTATGAAATACTATAGACTTCTCTAATCGATGATGACACTTTTTAAGCTGCGTTACTCAAAGATTCTAGATGATGGTACAAGAGTGAGCAATTTTTGCTTAGAATGCTAGATGATGAGAGATGGCGTAGGTTAACTGGTCTAATCTAATGATTGGCATTCTTGCACCAAATTTAATTTAATGGTCTTATCCTTTCCTTCGAGGAACATGTACATTCTATCGGCCACGTTTCTTGAATGATCTAAGGCTCTGACAAATTATTCACTAATAATTCATCAAATCTTTTATGAATTATTCATGTTATGCATTGCTTTGATTACTATCTCTAGTAGTGCTGCGTGCTCGCCTGTACTATCCACTGAGGTGTAAATCATTGTGTAGTTTAATCCTCAATTTACTTATAAGACGCATATCATTGCAAAGTGCTTCCATAACTCTTATTGATATTTCTATCATGTTATCCTTGTGATAGGAAGTTACGAATTTATGGCTTCAGTTTTCCTCCAACGTTTCTATCATGTTAAAAAAGAGAGAGAAAAGAAAGGACAAGAGCTTTCCACGAACAGAAAAAAAAGTATCCAACGTGGCATGAATTGGCCGGCAACAAGGTGTTTGTTGGGAGAAATATAATAAAAAAATAATGATGCTGCAATTTTTTTCCTTTATGCAATTAAATAGAATATCACTTATCAAGCAACCATGATCCCTACCATTTACTTAAAAAATTAACAAATAAAATAATCAAGCAATCCACACCGGAGGCAACAGAATTTTTTTAATGTAGAAAATCCTTCAATATGAAGTAAAAAGCTATGAGACCTAGCCCAGCCAAAAAAATTTACTATTTAAAATAACAGGATTATAATAGATCTTCTTTAGTTCAACCCGAGGTTGCATAAACATCAACAAAATTTAATCTTTGATTCCACAACTAAAATATTTTTTAAAAGAAAAATCAACAATAAACAGCAAAATAGGGAATGGATCTCATCAAATGTTGATAATTGAAATAATCAATAGAAAAGGTTTTTTCAAAATCCAAAATATTCAATCTGTAGCTCTTCATGTCGGAAACAACATACTAAAATTTCAGCCAAATTTAGATAAAATCAACGATAAAATAGCACATTTTTTTTCTTCTCTTCTCCTTATCATTCTTTTTTTTTTTTTTTTAATTTCAAATAAGATGGGTCCATGTGGAGGGACCACACCAACAGTGTTGGTTTGAGGTTCACATGAGGCACCATTTTTTTTTTTTAGTTGGCAGCCGAGAGTCGTCGGTTGGAACACTAAATAGATGGTAGTTGCTTCGTTGGCTCGTTGCAGGTCAACTTTGACAAGTGGCTGCATGACGTGTAACTACAATCTCGCCTTCATTTCTCCACCCGTTACGCTGGCAATCAAGGTTCGAAGACTTCTTCCCAACATAAAGTCACGGGAGATCACAAAATTTTCCAATTGACTCCACCAACTTTAGCTTTCTAATCTATACGAAAATCTCCGCTCAAAGCGGCAGTTTATTTGTGATGATCATTAGCCTCCCTGTGGACTAAACTAAAATTATCTATTAATTGCCTCGTTGTTTACAATGCATGAGCTTAATACTTTCAAAATTTCTAAGTTTTTTTTACCACATTTCGACATAATGTATTTAAACCAGAGTACAAGATGCACGAGGGCTATACCATTGTCGGTCGATCAGCATTTAAGAACACTGCATTGGAATCTTATTGTTCAAGTGCTAAAATCAGCCATACGTGTCTATGGCATTTGTACTTTGTCCAATTATTTATGAGACATGAACTTAAGATACTAAATTATATACGAGGGTTGGGAATTTATGGTTTAATGTCCTATTTTAACGCACAAACATTGGTTAAAGACTAGCTATATTAGTATGACATCAAGGAAGGTTCTATTTCTAGTTTCAATTCTCTTATTTGTGACATGGGATGTTGCTTTTATATGTGAAATGGCAATACAAGCGTGACCCACCATGTTAGGAGCACATGATTTCCGGATCTTGGGGCCTGCCTGCTGTTAAGAGCTGATTTCATAACTTTTGTAGGCTTGCTAATGATGCCACATGATATGATAAACTTTAGGATATGCCTTGCGATTTTGATGAAATATTTGGAAATCGATGAAGACCTAGAGACGGACATGGTGCCGTGTGTGATTTCTTTTCTAATTAAAAGGAAATTTGTCAAAAAATGGAGATCCTTCCTGCCCAAACCAGATCTTGTGCTAAATATTTCAGCTGCTACGACTTGTCTTTTTGCCTTGACTTCAGTTTGGCAATTCGGGTATATTTTTTTACTAATAGAATGCTATAGTATGATGCAATAACAAATGTTTTGACTTGAGGCAAATGATCGGCGAGTCCTCTACTTCTCGTGCTCGCATGAAATGCTACAAACATTGAAGTAGCAAATTTAAGATGGAATTTGAGGTTGGAAGAGCTTAGGAAGCATTTTTTGTGACATTACCTAATGATCTCTTTCGGATTATGCCCATACTTCCAGGGTTTAGAGAAACCTAATCATGTGCGTCAACCTAGACACATTAATTCACTCCTGCCAAATTCTCGACCTCAAGGGAAACATAATTCCTAATAGTTACGAAACACATTGCAAAGTTTCCATTAGAAGAAAATGTGCGGTGGTATCTCCCACATTATCACTCTAAATAAAAAATAAAAAATTCTTATTAGTATCATATAGTTCTTTGATGCTAGAGAACTCGTATATACTGTACATGTCCATTTCTTTCACCCCAACGCAATGACTAAGCAGCAGCATCCCACATGCCTCCTCTTTTTTTCTTTTTGACAATTATATGCCGCATGCACCATCAACATCATGGGGCATGCATGATGCAGCACTTTTTATTCTCCTTTTCAGTCATTAAGCTAAATTATGCAAAAGTTTAGCAACTTTTTCTTATATATGGGGTACCATGATCAAGACTTGCGAACATCATGCCCCTAGAGATCAAAATCTACCAACCAACTTGAACAGCCCGCAGGATGTGGGATTTTCTCCCGTAGGGGGCTAGCGCTGTCCCTTAGTCAAGTGGACTCGAGCCTAATAGTCGATAGTATAAAAAAAATATAAAATATATAAATAAATCTATCTTATTCTATTAACTTAAACTTTTGGGCAAGTGGTAATTTTAACGTGGTATCAAAACTAAGATTTTCTGCCCATATGTAAGAGAAAATATAAGAAAATATAAAATATATAAATAAATTTATCTCATTCTATTAACTTAAGTTTTGTTCGGTGATGGAGGTTGTGTTGCATGAGTGGAAGCTAAGCTGATGGAACATGGCAAGTGCAAGGGACAAGCCACATGTGGTCTCCTCTCTTCAAGGGTGCACCTCACCGTCCAACGGCATTCAAAGCTTTGAAGCCGGTGGCGGGTGAGTCCAAGAGCCCATGTGGTGGGGGCCCATGCCATGATCCTGCCTTGGAAAAATGACAGAAACGTTCGGTGAGGAGGCCTGAGGACATGACAATCGCAATGCCACCCAATTTGACAATTTGAAGATACGCTATAATTATGTCTTGCGTCTCACTAATTGGTGGTTGAGTGTTAAAGAAGGCTTCCTATTCTTTCTTTCCTCCCTCCCTCATTTAATATTAGAAAGTTTGTCTTAGATGCCATGCTTGGTTTAACCCTGCCTAAGTTTCATATATTTGTTACTACTCTTGAAAGAAAAAAAAAAAAAAAAAAAAAAACTTTTATTTACTTGTTGATTTCATTTGTCAAAGAAGAAAAATACTTGAAAGTAGAGCAAGGGACATAATGTTGCTGCTGCAAGTCAAGTCAAAAGTGCACATACTGGCTTTTGGAGTGGTGAAATTTTTTGATAAGTAATGCTGCGGTACGTAAGGAATAGGTGACATCGGTCGGTCGGGATCTTAGATTACCAGTCTCAAGCAATCATGGACTCCCGAATAGAGCAATGATATGATAGGTTATCTTTAGTACTTTTCTTCTAAGATTTGAGGAATCTCATGAGGGTGATATGCCAATTGAATGTCTTTTTCTGCGCCAACAGTGTCATAAATTCACTTTTCCACAGTAGTTTATCAATTGCCAAGTTTGTGTCATCTGCATTTCGTAGGGAACTCAAAGTCATCCATCAGCATTGCAGTAAGAATCCCACATGACTTGGGAGTTGCTACTAGCCTTGGCCAACTTGGCTCGAGTGGTTGACAGCAAGATGTTTAGAGTTGCTCTTAACCAACTTGGCCGTGAGTAGTTGACAACAAGATGCAGTGATTCGCTAACTTAAAAATTAAAACCTTCAAGAGATATTTAACGATCATAAGCAAGAGATTAAGGCATTAATGAAGTTAATCCAATTGCTAAAAGTAATCATACGAAATCACATAGTTCCCTTCAAGCTTGTGACAGACAAGATGCACTGGATGTTGTTATGGAAGATAAAACTACACAAATAATCATACCAATGGCAAATCAAGGATCGATCAAAATGCTTTGGAATTGGCTAGCAAAATACTTGCATTGCAGAAAAAAATATTAATCCAAACATATCTCCCTGGTTTTAACAAATTTTATCAACAAAAAGTAACCTCTTTGATATATCAAACGTGTTTTCGTGCAAAACAATTGGAGCAAGCAGGAAGGCATATCTTATTTAATTGTCGAACGTGTATATAAAAAGAAGCTATTGGAGTGCCTATTTGGTTGGCAAATTATGATCTCCAAGTTGGGAGACTAGAACAGGATTCCAGCAAAACCAAATTTGAGAGAGTTGATCGCTTTCAATGTTTACCCAGTCTCCACGGTAATATGATGTAGCTTTCAAGCTTCTTGGTCTTCTCTGTACACATACACACACACAAGGTGAAACATATGAGCTCTCAATCGGTTTACCCTTGTTTTAAAGCAGGGGCCTGAAATACCAGCAAAAGGTTGCTTGCAGGACCAAATGTTTCCGTTACAAATTTATGCGAACTCGAGCTATCACTAGCTAGCAAATGTATTCTAGTGCACGATAGTAATGTAGAGTGCATAAAATATTTGGAGACAAATGTTGTAGATTTTTAAGTGGTATGCATACCAAGTCCATAAGTTCCAATTCTTAACAAGAAATATGATCAGCAGCCTCAAAATTCATCACCATACATTGTTGAATAAAAACACTTCCATATATATTCGTCCTTCCCAACTTCTGCCTGAGAAGAACAAACATTGGCACTTTCTTGAAGACAGGTTCTTAAAACTCGTTTTAACTAACGTTCATCCAGTCAAGGTATGTTTGGATAATCCTACTGGATTCTCAAGGTTGGAAACATGATATGATTTCTAGTATTACAGAATATAAACACCTTGCCCAGCTGATATCAACCGGACCCCTCCCAGGCTCCCAGCTCAATCCTGCAAGGAGGATAAAAAAAGACCTGAGCGGGTTCAAGCCATCGGCTCTAAAGGCTTGGCCTGGCTTATGTCTTCCCCTTTCCCCTGTGGTCCTGGGAATCCAGCTGGATTGCACAGCTTGATCCAAACAGGCCCTCACCGGATTTTTTAAGCTGTGCGACATTGTATCAAGATTATCTGCATTCATCACCTATTATCTGACAAAAAAAAACCTGTCACGTTGACATATTTTTTGGATGAAAAAGTAATACATAATGCCCTGATAGCATTGAAGGACATCTTTCCACGTACATGATTTCCTCCGAACATCAACAGGAAAGTACGTGTTGTTTGTCTCATTTTATGCCAAACCACCATCCCGGCATTCTGATTCTCTCCGAGAAGCAATTACCAAATAACAGGCAATTGAACCCAGATTACGTGAAACAGAGAATGCTCAACTCCTAGAAGGTCAAATACTTGGTTTCGCAGCATAAATCAAATATATATTATTTATGTCTGTTCAGGAAAGAAGATTGAGTGTAGTCGGACCAGAGAATAACATTCAGAACCTTTAAACGTTTCACGTAGCATGTGCACATGCTCTGGCGCGCACAGAGATATATAGATAGATAGATAGATTGATAGATAGAACAGCCAACTCTTATTTTATTTGTTAGTGAAAAAATAGTAGTTCACACAAATATTTTGATCAAGGATCAAAAGCTCCCCATTTTCTTGGCTTAGGAAGCAGCATGATTGCCATCAGAATTACCAGATAAGCCCTCACAATTTTGAAGGGCTCAATATGATTGCCAGGTTAATGGTATTTATTTAACAGAGGCTTGGATAGAACTCAGACGACATCTTTAAGGAATCAATATCTTCAATAACTTTTCCAAACTTTTCTTGCATTTTGAGTTCCTCATTGAAATTGGTATTGCAACCCCACACATGAACAGCAAGTTGTCGACATTTGGATGATGGCAGCCTCAAGTACGTCTTGTACCAGTTGATGACATCACTCTTTTGAATTGTTTTCAGTTCCTCTGCTTCAACTTTCAACATGTCAAATAAATACCTGCAGTTCAGATAAATAAAATAAATATTAAGTAAAGAAAATTTATCTCCACCTCCAAATCCAACCATGAAAAATTGAAGAAAATTTATATTTTGAGCTTTGATATACAACTAGTAAATGATACAATATATACGTCATCATGGCCTTGATTATGAGACTCCGAGAACATCAGGCCAGCTATTCCCACCAGACTAATCCAACACACATACAGCCAAAGCAATGCTAACTTAGAGGAAGCGTTATTTGGAAATAGCAAACTTTGAGTTCTCTTGATCTCATAGTCAAGTTATGCTAACTTGGGCGAGATCTCATTGAGAACTTGGCAACAATAAACAGTCCCAAAGGGTTCCATTCCACAACGTAACTCACTAATTCCTGGGACTTTCTTAAGCAACTCAAACAGGTGCAGTCATATCTGACAACAATAGCCACAAGTGGCCACAGACTGCAGATCTGGGAATATATGGCAGTAGGGCATAAGGCCAAGAAAATTATAGAATTGGACTGAGCTGCCGGCTCACCGCTCATGTAACAGTTTGGCCAACAGTTACAAAAAAAAAAAAAAATCGAGCCAACTGGAATCTTGGCTGAGTCAACTCAACTCAGCAACTTTTCAAGCCGATTCAGTGGGAGACTCGGCTCGTGTAAAACTCAGGTTTCAGATCAGTCTTAACTCAGTTGACTCACCGAATTACTAGAAACTCAGTCCAAGTCATTTTTCTCCATCATTTAACCATAGTCCATTTCAATACCATATTTTTAAGATTTTCACCTAAAGCAACTCATTACTGTATTTACCGTGAAAAATATGGGGCTCCTGTTCCTCAACCACCCACCCCAACCCCATCATTCCCGTAATGCTACGAGAGGTTCTACCGGCCGCCCCTTCTTGCACTCAACACCAACATGCAAATAGTACTTGATAGCATGTCATATAATCATTGGTCTCTACTTTTTATTTTAATTAATAAATTAACGCATCGATTGTATGTTAACAGTAAACTATAGATTTAGGGTCCTGCGTCCAAGTATGTTTTTAAAAATCAGTATTCAGTAACAAACTTATAACAACACCAATAATAACAATATGTGTATATATTGTGTGTATTTATGTATATTCAATATTCAGTATAATATACGTATATATATTATAGTCTTGCTGTTCAAGACTCAGCCCAGTCTTTGAATCAACTTAACTTGGCTAACTTTCAAGCTGAGTTGAATTTTTGCATTTTTAAAATATGACTTTAGCCTATGGGCATGGCCGTAGCGTCTGATCTTGTAGATTTGCAACTGAAAAGTTATAGGTGATGGTAACTCAATCCTGTGATAAGCCATTGCACTCCCAAGGCCAGAAGTACCTTGGCTCTTTATTTTACCACAAAACTCCATCATATGTCTATGCAAATATGTTACTAATCTCGTGGCAGCCATATGTCTACTCCAATGTTTTCTGCTGCATGCCATGTTGTAGTAGCACACCTGCTCTTTTGCAAGTTCTTGAGCCTTGCAATAATTTTGGTCTTTCCGTCTACCATGTAGGTTTGCATTCATTGTCACTAACAGCCCCTCCAAATTCTTTCAGATAATCTCCAAAAGTGAATATATAAAACACTGCATTTTCCTTACCAGCCTTCTGTTTTGAAGCATTCATCTTTGGTCATAGTCCATTAATGAATCCATTGATAGAAAACTTTTAATTAACGTTACAAAGATGAAAAAGTTAGTTTTCTATTAATGGAATTACATCAAAGACCAAAATGAAAGTCAAAACCCTATCTTAACAGTACTGAATGTTAACTAATCAAATAAGCCAAGATTCAGCTCATCATTCAAGTAGAATGGCGTGAATGGCACAAGGAAAAGTTAGAGGTTTTAAATAACCTAAGTTGTATAAAGAAAACTCGAAGATAATTCCAGTAAGTTTTGACAGCATGCATATATGCATGTAGGAATCATTATTTTGATGCTTATATCAAAGACAAAAAAGAAATTGTAAAGGGGGAAGACAGGAAAAGATGCATGCTGACAAGCAAAATAATAGACCAGCCATCAGTTTGCAAGTGGATGTTATTTGTTAGGTTTGCTATGATTAGCTAAGATGTTTTAAGATACTTAAATTGATAATTCATTGTGATACCTTTATGCCAAAAGCATAATCACACTTCACTTAAGGTGTCAGTGTAACTATATACCTTATCTTAAAAGCATAATCACACTTCAGTGAAAGTATCCAGAACTTGAAATTGAGAGTCTGCTATTGGAAATCTTCGATGATGTCAGCATGACACTTTTTGGTGAACAAGACTTTTCAAAGTGAAGTGTCCAGACAGGATGTGCCATGTCCTGCTGTCTAAAAGTCCAGAGTGTCGCCACTTTCAAAAACCTTACAAATGGAGTATCTAAGTAACATAGCCAAATGAAAATGCATCTCCAAGTGCTGGATCCTTCTAGTATCTAAAAATATCCTTTAAGGGAATTGTGCCCAAGTGTCATACCAATACCCATGTCTAAGAGTCAGATGCAGATACTTTGAGGCAAAACCAAAGGTTATATTGCTTCAGACACCCCAAGATTTGTTTATAAGGAAACACAGCAAAATTGCACCAAATCCATGTTAGATTACCTCTAGTATAAGTATCATATACAATTTCTCAACTTCCATTGAATTTCCGATTTTCCATTTTCTTGATTTCTATACAGACATATGTACATACTATGCATGTACATACACTTATTCTATGTTTTTCAATCATTAGCACTAAAATTTCACAAACTATCAAAAAAATTAGGTTCAAGTTTGGACTGAAACTGATACTGAAATCGGATCTCAAACCTCACACTACATGTTGGGATCATTATTATCTCAGTGCTAATTTATTGTCCCATAAATTGCATGCCATGGTAAAACAAATATGGGCAGAAAGAATAAAAAAAAAGTGCTTGTTTAGTACATGTTACAACTCTCGCCACCTTAATGTCAACCGCCACTTCTTATTTTCATCAGATTGGTTCCAATAAGGACCATCTATAGCTACATTACCTGCAATCATTATTTCTTAAGTTTATAATGTCCTCTACATTAATCACACATTAAACTACCATATGTTTTAATAGACCAAAATACACACCTGGCAGATCTTAAATGTTTAACACCAAGAAAATCGCACATCCTTTCATTTCTTTTCTCTTTATACTAAAAAAACCATAACACCACATAACATGATCTTTTCACTAAACTAACACTGTCAATGATATGCTAGCACTAACCTGCAATAAGCATGTCTCATGTATGAATAACGAGCAGTCATGGATCACATGTATGAAAATATAAATAGCATTTTCATGTATCAAGATATTCTAATTGTTAAAGCCTAGTGAATTGATCACATCTTCATCCATAAATTTAGTTGCCAGTTGCGCAAGTTTAAAAGCATCACAGTGACAGTTTGCAAGAAACCAGATAAAGAAAAGAGAGGAATATCAGTACCTTTTCTCCACTATTTGACTCCAGTAGTGACCCGTTTCATAAGTAAGTGATGGGTCTTTTTCCAGTTTCTCTGCTATCAACCCATTTCTATGATTCTCAAAAGATTCATCATCAAGCTTATCCTATAAAATCAAAGAATTAGTTGAATTATAGATGCTACAATGACAGTTATGCAAAGAAAAACAAGCAAACTATGACAGATACTATTCTAAAGTTCCACTGAAATGCTCCACATTGATACATTAAAATCCAAAAGTTGCAGCATGCTTCCATAGAATAAAGTAATAAAGATTCCGCCAAAAGAGAATATGGCAATAAGTAGATCTATGATAAAAGGAAAAGGATGATGAAACTTTTTCAATATTTTATAGTAGTAAATGCAATATATAACATGCAGTTTTAATCAGAACAAAAAAAAACAATGCCAGATAAAGTAGATGGCAAAGAAAAATCATGATGATAAAAGGGAGGGTGTGAGGTGCAACGTGATTGCATACATATCAGAAACAATTGGCACTTGGCAGTAAAAAGGCTCCAAACACATATTAAGTGCCACAGAAATGATATGTTTCGATAAACATTCAAGAAGGCCACAATAAAGAAAGGGGTTTGTTCATGAAGGAAACAAGCCAAAAATGACCTAAATGGAAGTTGTGATGAAGAATTTAAAAATCCTGTGTCAATGGAGAATTAGGCCATAATATGAATGATTGAAAAAATCATATTCAAAACGAACTTTTTCAATAGCAGTAAAACATAATATATAGGATGCGATATCCTCATGTGCAAAGTCGGGAGAATACCAGAAACTCTTGGAGACCACTAATGAAGGTGTCTATTCTATCGTGCAAATATATTGGGCTATATTCGGACGATTGAACACGAAAGCAGAATCCTAAAACACGGTAAGTCATCCGTGGACCACAATGAACAACATATCCAAGCTGCTCCTTTGTCCTGCATTCAGCATAGAAGGAACCATCAATTATAAATAAAATAGGAATAATCCTAGCGACACAGTATACCTTCTAGCAAATATCGCTCCAGACATCACTACTTCAAAGTGGTGCAGATATGGAATAAGTTATAATTCCATGTTATAGCAGAATAGATCATAACCAAATGAGAGGAAAGCTTCTATCTACTTCACAGCTTATAGCACGATATTACCTTAGCTGATCAAAACAAGGCTCTTCAACAATATGGCTGAAAAGATCTGTAATGGCTCTCAGTTTGGTTGCTTCCATACCTACGTCTTGCTCGATTTGAAAATATAGCTGCCATTAAAAATTGAAATCGTTCAGAAAAACTGCATGAAAACAAAAAAGTCCTGCACACCGAACCATTTTTGCCCTAAGTTTCGGAGACCATAGCTCAGCTTTCTCAACTTGAAGAGCAACAAGCCATCCATATCATGTGCCAGGACACAATTTGCAGGCAAGGTGGGTCCTCAAGCCATGTCAGATAGGACCCCGTGTACTTCAATTCCCAACTTGCCATATGCAGTGACATGGCTTGAGGCCCAAACCTTTCAGCTAATCTGTGTCAGACATCATCACAAATGGCTGGCACCTGGCCACTTGATCAATAGTACGTAAAACAGGAAAATGCATGAGTTAACTAATAAAAGTATACATAATCTGCAAGGATTATAGCTTGCAAATGAAAGAAAATTGATTACCTCAACCACAGAATTCACTTCAAGATCATTCTTCACACGGACACTTCTAATAAGGCTTGCACCGGAAGGAAGGCATAGAACACGTTCTTGATGCCTAAACTCAGCTGGTAGAGGTTCTACAGAAAATATATTTGTAAATATATTTGATATGTTGATTGCCTCCTCCTCTAATAGATTCCCATGGCAGAGGCCCTCTATATGCAACTGCAAGTTTGAAGCCACAAAAGTGCATATTTATTTCAATGTTCAAACAAGGGACTGCTAACAAAAAAAAAAACATCTTCTCTTTTCTTTTCAGGGATATCCAAAAGCGTTAAGCTGGAGGGTTACTATGAAAATGGAGGATAAAAACTGAAGCAGTAGATAATATAGGGTCAAGGATCTGAAGCAGTAGATAATATAGAGCCAAGGATCTAAGTGGTGGTGTATACCCATGTGTACCAGTTTGTACCAGATCATGCCTACTGGTACACCCCTTGTACCAGTATTGTATCGGAGCATATTATTTCACCTCAATTTTTTCTATGCTAGTGCCAACAGATTCACCATCCATCAATATGGAACAATATCTTCCAACATAAGGTATCGATACAGGTAGCTGTAGCGATACTTCAAAACCTTGATATTGTCCTAGCTGATCAAAACAAACAAAATTTTTCAGTTACCTGAGATAGAAGATTTGGAAGAAAGGCCTCTAAATCAGAAAGAGATAAGTTGACAAGACAGGACAGCTTGTCATCCACATCCCAAAAGCTTTCACGCAATACTTGTAACCTCAAGTAGGAAGAATGACTCAAAGGTTTCATATTGGTGTTTCTGAATGCTCTCTCCATATCTTCTTTGATAACCTGGTCAAAGTTCCAAAACACAAAGAACTAGTAATTGAGCAAGACGCATCACATGAGAAATCAGCACTGCATATTCTCCAAAATAAAACAAAAAAAAGGGAAAAAGTAGAACAGTACACTTTAGACTAGCTGGAGGCTACACAAAGAATGTAGATTAATATATGGGCTATTTTCAATTCAATAAAAACCCAATTAAAGAAGTACAGAAAACAGTGGAATTATCAACTCTTGATTTTGTGTTTACTTGAATACTGGTGTTGTATACTACAGTTAATATGAGCAATAATTTCAGATGTATTGACCTTATTATGTAATATGTCGTCATTTTCAATATCGTGTGTTTCTAACAAGATGCTAGAATGCTAGAGAAACTGCTCAAGCTACAAGGTGGGACATCTTCATCTAGCACCTCATATGGTAAATAGCATGACAGTGGAAGAGAATGACACCTGAATCATAAATCCTATGTAATGAAGTGAAAAAAATTGTTTAGAAAAACTGCATAATTAGAAAGTTAATTATGGCTACAAAATTGAAAGCATGTGGGAAAAGGAAATTCTTGAAGGGGAGAAAGACAAACTGGGCATGCCGCTTATATAAGGATAACTAAAGAAATAATAAGAGGAATAATCAAATTTCTATAGGTCTGATTCGATTGGAAAGAAGGAAGAATTCTCTCAACCTGCTTAACTCGAACCTCTCAAAACGATCTAGAAAAAAAGTAGAAAATATAGTAAAAGTTCTAGGTCCCCTATTCTTTCATTGATGAATTATAAACTGAGATCTATAGCCTCAACTTATGCTACTAAGGTTCGCACTTGCACAATTCGGGTCAGATTTCTCTTCTAGTTCAAACAAAACCCAGCTTTCTCAAAATAGACATGAGTAGAGTGCATCCTAGCCTCTCTCTCTATATATACACATAGAAAGATAGATATATGTTTGTATGTATTTGTATATATGTATATATTTTACACACATATACATATATTACATATATGTTCGTATACACACACATTTAGATGTATGCGTATACGTATATTCATCAATGTATCCCAGCCATATAGCGACATACTTTTTAAAGTCTTGTCATATCTATATCGTGTCATATCCCGATCAGGTATCTGAATCTATGCTTTATAACTTGTGGCAAAAACATGGGAGATGCATCATATATCAAGTCTATCCTTTCTCGCATGGAATGCTTGCCCTTGTAAACCAGCTCCATAAATCTAACCTTATTTAATATAATTGCGTAGCTTTAGCAAAACATAATTGACACAAACAGCTAATATCAACACAGGTAAACTAAAATGGGAAAAACAAGCAGAATAAACATATAAAAGTCAACACGGATTTCTTTATCCATCTATAGAGATTAAATAACTTTTAATTTATGAACTTTTGAATGCTATTGTCATCTAAATACCTTAAATCGCTCGACATTTGGAGAGAAGGATCTGGATAATGTCAATATTTTTGACAATAAAAGAGATAATTTGTCATTGAAACCATACAGCTTTAACTCTAGCTTGTCACCAACAATAGATAACGATGTCTCCAGCTTGGCAACACCAGCCTACATATAAAATAAAAGGTATAAACTAAAATCAGAATAAGCAATAATCTATAAATGCTCGAACATTAGTATCAAATACGGACTATATTAAGAAATTCTGAGAATCTGAAAGGTAAATCTGTCATCCAAATGCAATAACTTTTTGACAGTGTTTAAGGAAATCAAAGTTTCAAAGAATTATGATTAGCTTGCACATATACAATTATTCTTAATATCATTGTTATGCTATTTTACATGGACTTTAGATTCTTGTGTTAGGTACGCCTGCATATCCAAGCATCGGATCCTTTCAATATAGAATTTGTTATTACAGCATCGTGTCTGAGAGCCATAGGAATGTCCATATTTAAGGGCTGGTTGGGGGTACTTCAGGCTATACAGGAGGGTATAGGTAACAAAGATGTTGTGTTTTATACACGAGGGATGATGGCATCTTATAAGTGTACAATTTGAATATTCGCCATTTAAAAAAAGTAATGCATCCAACTCATCTTTTCTCCTTGAATACACGGCATCAGTTCACCTACCAAGCATCGAGCTATTCTTTTGGAATGTTCTTGCCTTGTCAATGGTCAACTGAAGCATCACAATCGATCTTAAGTATCCACCAAACATATAACCCAACTTGAATACAATTTTTGAGTGATAATTCATGCTTTACCAGAGATGTACCATCCGATTAGATGAAAACATGTTTAAGCCTCTACAAGCACTGCACCTATCTTCTTGAATAGAAACTTGAAGCAGTGTCATTCTTGAACAAGACAATTAAGGAATCACATTAATCAAGAATCACATTAACAAATATTTCAAGTTGTCATGCCCTGCTTAGAAAGGAACTTAACCAAGAAACAGTTTAGATTGTAAGCTTAGATAAAGAAATTATAACCATCTATAAGGAGAAAAACCAAGATGGCAAAATATCAAAATTTTCAAATAAAACCTTGAATTAAGTAAATTTTGATCAGAAGAAATTACTGACTTCTAGAATCTGGCTTCTAGAATTACATTCTAAAGTAAATTTAATGTTTAACACCACTAACAACTGTATTATGTCAAGTGGTACATAAAAAATGTCCAGTAATACTAACACAAACCAACAGATTCACATTATGACTTCTAGAATCTGCTTGCTATTGAACATGTAAGTAGAATTCAAATGGAAACTTAATCTTAAACCTAGCCAAACTCTTAGTAACAAACTTTTTTAAACCATTAAGTTGCATCAATAAACCTATCTCAGACGATAAAGAGGGATAAAAAGTAGACACCATCCTGCTGTCTATTTGACGACATGATAGCTAAAAGGAAGACTATCTTCTTGAAATACAATTTAAAGTTTCACTTTATTACAGAGTCAGGTTTGCAGAAGATTATGAGTTGCATCAGTTGGATAGTGGTGTTTCACCATAAGAAAGCTTGGTTTCGCACAAAGTGTTTTCTTACAGATATAAAGCTATTTTTCTGATCTCACTTCTCTACACTGCAGTAAAAGGCCCTGCTGGCAATAGTCAATGTCAAGTTATCCTATAAGAGATATATGCCATCAACTCGCATAAAACATTTCTAATACATGAAAACTATCTAAATGAATGAAGAGACCATAATATCTCTATTTTGTATAATATCGATTAATTAATAAAATTGTGCAATGCTAACACTTCCAATAGCCTGGCCTCATCAAGTCACCCTCAGAAGAAAATGAAATATTTAAAAAAAAAAAACTCATGCAAATCCTGTTATAGCCTCCAATTTGGCGCTGCTAGTGAATCCAAAAAATAGAATTTCAAGAAACCTCAACCAATACCAATCAGAACTCCTCAAAGCAAACCTAACGAAACCCAACAAGGACCTGATATATTAAGTCCTACTCAGATCCAAACTAACAACTATGAGGTCAAATTAACCAAAATATGTGGTCCTGCATTAGTATGTCTTTAATATATGCAGGGTATAAATCATTTAAAGGTATAAGTGGGTATCACTTGCTTCAATAACTGTAATATGCAACTAAAAGGAAATAAAATCTATATGAAATCAAATCAACATCATTACAATTTGGCAAAATAGTTACCTTCAGGTACAACGCAAACTCTAGGATAATTTAAAATAACATGAACGGATAAAAAATATGTTGATTGATGATGTTACCTGATACAAAATCTCGTTCAACTCATCCTTAAGAAGATTTACAAACAGCTCTGTCAAAACACAATTCTTCACACTATTGTATCCATCCTTCACAGTAATCAAGAAGTATGTGTTTGCTCGAGGAACGTTAAATGTCAAGTCAATCTTGTACCAAAGCTTCATCAATGGATGGTTCACAACGCATTTTGGATGGTTAGTATCTAATAGACATTTTGATATGTTAGCACTGCAGAGAGAAAAGACATGAGGAATGAACTCATTCTTCAAAGGCAAATGAAGATGTTGATTTATTTCAGGAGGATTGCTCCAAAGTTTGAGCAATGACGGTGAAATGTCCTCTTCAATGTACCGGGACCCAAACCATGGTTCATATTGAATGGCTGCAATTGACAAAAACAGTATTCAACATCAGGTTATATATGCTTTCATATTTTAATGGTTTCACAATGATACTTTCATCTCTCCCCGTCTGTAATTAAGACAAGTCAGCTAACACAGATATAGTAGTTCAGCATGATGTCATGATTTTATTATGCTATATTGCCTCAGGATATCTAAACATTCAAGCAATATTTGGAATCTTGTATATCTTTCAAAATTTAATCAAGTGGACAAGGAAAAGGAAAATACTTCCAACAGATGAAAGTAGCAACAGTAGCAGCAAGTGTAGAACAAGTGCAGATGATTGTCTATCTATTTTTGAAATAAAAAAAAAAAAGATAACTCAAGCAATATTTATATGCATTAATTTTAGCAGAATAGCACCATTAATAAGACAAGTCAGAACGACGTATCAATTTTTTTTTTCAACATTGAAAGATCTGACAAGAATGCCAATTTCAGATAATTTTCTTCACCATGCATATGACTTGAATTTCCAGGGCTTACAATGCTTTACATGAATGAAAAATAATGGCAATTTTAACAAATTATTTTGGTAAAATATATAGCATCATCTCTAACCAAGTTCTCCCAGAAGATGCATGTGTATAACAGAAATCAGATTAATGGGCAGCTTCACTGGGTTTCACTACATAACTGTTTGAGAGAATTTATTTTTTTTCATCCTGTGCCTTGATCCACCAGTTATTCAGCAAATCCTTACAACAATACGAAATCTAGCCTTTAATGCTCAAGTCAAAACTGTAAAATGTTCAATAATCCTAAACTACTGTTCCCACAATCTCAACGCATAGTCTATCTATGTAATGCATAATTTATTTGCATCAAAATATAAAACCCCTAAATTCCCAACAGTTGAGAATCAGATTTGAAGTGAATACAAGAATTTAACAGGGGACTAAGCCACCAGATGTGCCAGACTCATATCATAAAGTCACCAGAATAAGGGGTTCATATAAAGCACCTACTACTCTATGATATAAAATCTATATTCAAAGATCAAAAATAAAATGTATTTGCAGTAATGCATTTACTAAATCATAATTTATGCTTTCATTAATAGTTCAAATTAACCACCTAGACTGTTACATCATTTTTGTGTATAATCATAAGGTTCTATTAGTTTCTGATCAACAAGACTCCAATGTATAAATAAATCATGAACTGAACATGTGTGTTAGAAGACATTCCAAAGCCTCATATAGCCTCGCTTATATATGCCTGAAGTGCACGAACTATAACAATGTGATGTCAACACTACTGGTCCCAAATATCTTTGAGGCAACAAAAAGCACTTCTTGTGCTAAGACCTTGTTCTCATGTAAACATGAGGTTACAAGATGCACAAAATATGACTCCACATAAATATCAAGAGACAATCTTTTTATCTCTAGGCATTTTCTGTAAAATTGATCATGCAACAGTATGGATGTTGATTTTGAAAGGTCCATCACTGATTATCACTAGGAAACATTTGAGGCCAAATGCTCTCAAAAGCATTCTAGCTCTCTCTCTCTCTCTCTCTCTCTCTCTCTCTCTGTGTGTGTGTGTGTGTGTGTGTGTAGAAAGAGAGCTAGAAGTTCATAATTCCAGTCCATATACACATAAGATGTTCCATAATAACTAGTGAAACCAATACATACAAAATTTCTACTAGGCTAACATAGCATCCCATGTCAAGCAGCTGAAGGATCAGTACAGGTGAAAATTACCTTCTGAATGCTTATCAAAAGATTTACTCAGTATGTCAATCCTCATGTTTTCTGGGGTGAAAAAGCTCAAAACATGTTCTACCAATTCTGGATCCCACAGTTCAAAAGCATATTCTCCATAAATTATGTGCTCTTCTGAATACAGCAGCAAATTCTCTGCAGCAAAAACTTCACTTAGTGATAGAGAGAGGGGGAGAGTGATGATCAGTAAGGTCAGTGACAGATGTATGTGACAGACATATGAGACAGAACCAAGAATTACCTAATGTTAGGTACCAAACTATATGTTACTACCTATGATGTTAACGTTCTATAAGCAAACCATCCTAACAATGAAAATTCAGAGATCGAGCACAATACACAAGGGAAAAGAAGAATTTAGAGCTACCGAACCATTTTTCCAGCATATCAACATATCATGGCTTGTCAGCACTAAATTTAAACTGGATCTGTCTAACAGCTCCTAACTTTACTGGTTATCACTAAATTGAGTTCGTTTATGATGAATTTTATCAGAGGAATAGAAGACAAAATGAAAGCAAAACCTGCGAGTTCTGCTGCATAATCATCCTGAGGTTGCTCCTCAGCAAATCTGAACTCCATATTTCCGATATCTTGGAGTTCCTTAAACATCCATTCTTGTGGAGTAGATTGACGCAATAACTTAATGTATTGATATACAAACCCAATAACCTCATAAAGCTGCCAAAAATTGCATTATATTAGAAAAAGTCTTGGCCAATATAAACAATGCAAATAAATATAAATTAGTTTGAAAGGCAATTCAAAATGAATATCAAAGAGGGCACAACAATTCAAATGTACAAACTACAAGTATGTATGTTGATCAACCAAACTAAGCATCTGTTTGGTTGCAAGGAAATTTGTGGAAAAGAAAAAACACCAAGAAATTTTTCCTTGGAAAAAAGCCTTTCAGTTGTTTGGTTTGCTGGAAATTTCAGCATCTTAAAAGAAGGGGGACGAGCGAGAGAGAAATTTGCTTCCAATCCATAGACAAGTTGAACCATATATATTTTTTCAATAATCTCAATAGAGAACAAAACATAGAACTTCTCAACCCAAGAATTGCAAAACCATCCTGAACCGGGCTATTCAAGACATACCAAATTAAACATGCTAGTAACCGGGATGGTTCGACTAGTCGATCCAGTTTGGCCAGTCGATCCAGTTTGACGAGGATTGTTATAAAAATCCTCTCCTCACTCCTCTCTCTGGACCCTCTCCCCTCCCTCTCAATCCTACTCTTCCTCTCTCCTTCCTGCACTCTCCCTCTTTCCCGATCTTCCTTTCCCCTCTCCCGATACTCCTTGACTCTTTTTCCATGATGATGCCGATAACAACGATGCTGATGCTTCGAGTTCCCGACAACGACGCCGCAACTAAGATTAGGGTTCCACCATCAACAAAGGGATGATTTCTGAATTTATCAAGAACACAAACCTTACTAGTGTTTGCCGGAAAAGTCAAATTTGATTTCTGAACTAATAAAATTTCCCATATTACTTAAGGTGCTAAAACGCCACAAGGAGTCTATAGAACACAGAGTTTTTCATTCAATAATTAGAAGTTATCTTGATAGATGGAGAAGAGAACAAAAAAGCACAAACGGCATCTTGTAAATTGCATAACAATTGCAGGTAGTAGATTAGACACTTACAGGAGTGCCAAGCTAGCATCTATTATTAAAATTTACAAATAAAAGTGTTGAAATTTTGAAGTTTGGTCATCATCGGGGATGCTCTCTTCATGGAACGTATATGTTATTCCTCATTTGTGAGTTAATGCTACTTATAGTAGAAAAGATATTGGTTTTACTGAATATAAAGGGTGGCCCAATGCACGAGGCTCCTGTGGGTTTGGGAAAATCAGATGTATGCAGCCTTACCCTCGGTTGCCGAAAGACTATCTCTTGCTCCGAACTAGTGATCTCTAGGTTACAATAGAGCAGCAACCTTACCATTATGCTAAGATCAGCCTCTTACCAAATATATTAAAAATTTTATATCTGGTTACAAGATAAAGTACAACTTATGTTTATCCCAAAATAGATTGAATCATTGAAATGTCCAACAAGGCAAAAGATAAAAATATTGCACTTGATGGAAAACTATATCCAATGATTGTACATACCATTTCTAATCCTGAATCAGTAAGGTGGATAGACATGATAAAAATGTAAGCAATTGAAGAACGGCGCATCCCTTCATCACCGACTCCAGAGGATAATGAAGTGGCCCATCCTTTAGCTTTCAAGAAATAAAGCAAGCTTCCTCTACCTTCTGAAAAATAATATATTTGTTGATCAGTTTATGTACCTTTAAGCACAGCAAAATTCGACTATCAAGCTTGCATAGGCCAGAAAAGTACTTATTAAGTCCACAATCAAAAAAAGAATTATGATGATGATGATGATGATGATGATGATGAAGGGGGTATTATTTTATGTAAATTAAAGTTCTACATTAGTTTGTAAATTACACAATAAATCTAGGATAAATAACATAAGTGCTTTACACAACAACATTCTGGTTATCACAAGCTACAAAAGCCATCATTATAACTTATAACATACTGTTGGAGACTGCCAGAGAGGACATCCTCAATATCCAGATACAATAGGCTATACACTGAACTAACGCCTCCTGAAAATCAAAAAGACCTTATAGAAAGTAAAACTATTTTAGAACAGTAATCTGAAATACAATTTATCATATAGGATAGCCTCAAATTCATCATAGTGAACACTAATTTATAACAAGATTAACTTGTTGCGTATCTCATACTTGTAATGGAAAACCTCTTTCTAATACTCTTATTGGTTATCAATTATATCCAAAGTCTACAGTCTAAACCACTATAAACGTCTCTAAATCTAATGTTACTAATTTTATTCCAAATTTCTGTCCTCTCTTACCAAGTTGTCCTTGTCTAACCTAATTAAACAAGAGGTCCTTTCCATAACTCAACTAAGCCTTAATCCTAAAAAACTAGTTGGGGTTGGCCACATGGATCTTTTTCCTCCATTCCACTCTGTGTTTATATGATGTGACTACAGTTATACACTTGCCATCAAACAACTGCAACCCTCCTCCTTTATCTGGGCTTAGGACCGGCTATATACACAATTGAATCACAAATTTTTCTTTCCAAATATCACAAAGCACATAAGCCTGTAATGGCTTTCTTAACAATCGTTTGAGCAAGAAAAAATTATATATACCTTCAAACATCATTCTGTCTTTCACTACATAGTGCAGATAACAATCATATCTTACTTGTTTGATCATTAGCATGCACCTTTTATATTAAAAATTTAATCTTTACAGCAAAGCAGCATGTCAGCTATTTCTAAAAACAATTAATGCATGACAAAATAGCACCACAGGGCTATTCAAACCAACAAGCACAATAACCTACTAATTTCTATTAAAAAGAGGAACATATAGCCTGTGATAACGAAATTATATCCGTTCTTCTTTGCCAGCAACGGTCCCCCAATTGGGGGAAAAACACTAAAGCAGTATAAAAGTAGATGATTGGGGAACTTATCTCTTCCTCCTGAAAAAATTCAAGCTGTAGTATATGTTCAAGTGAATGGAAAGGGAGATTAAAGTCACAGTCACAGCAATTTATTCTAAAGGAACAATGCCGAATCTACAACATTGCCTAGCAAGTATTGTTAATTTTAAGCATTAAGCATAGTAATTCTATTACATTCACTGAACAATTTAAAACTATAGTTACTTGATATGAAGCAAGAGTAACTTAAAATCAACGTATCTGTAATCCTATCACATTCATTGCCAAGCATAAAAGTATCATAAGAACATGAAAATATCATACCGTGGCCCATGAGATGTGCTAAGTAATCTTCTGGTTTCTTCAAATATTCTTTATGAAGACAAGGCAATTTCCACGTCAATTCCAACATATGAACATCTTTAACTGCCTCTAACTTGTAAATTTTACCCTCTTTCCAGATAGGAATATCAATCTTAGTGCTCATCTTTAAAGGATGGCCTGTTTTGACATTACTAAAGAGCTCCACTACCCAACCTTCTAGGACGTCGAGGGGCTCTGCAATAATGATGACAGAAATGTGATGTAAAACAGTTGATAATATTACTAGATTTTCATCCAGAAGCAATAGTTATTGGTTCTACCAAATTCAAAAATTTGATTAATAAATGTAGCAGGAGCATGGAAATATATATTGCAACCTCACCTCCCCCAATCACAACTAGCTTCATCATTCCCCCATGATAATTTTCTCTATACATCTGCAAGATCTCTTCTCTCAACTTGATACCATGTTCCATAGCATCAATCAAGCTTTTTTTATTTCCTGCAGATGAGGTAGTGTCAAATCCTGTGAGTTGGAACGAGTTGGAACAAAAATAAACTGCACGAAATGGACAATCTGGCAAGCATACCCCAAAAGAATCTGTTAAAAGGATGACCAGGAACAGATGTATGACAATGAAGCTGAAGAAGACGACAGCTATCACTTTGCAATACTTGATTAAATTCTATATCAGAATCATTTTCACCAAATTACAAAATAAATCAGCTCAGAATAGAAAGCATAATAAAGCTAAAAATGAAGGTTCACAAACTTAATCAAATTTAGCTACCTGAATCAACAGCCAAGACCTCACGTTCCATGGCTTCAGCCTTAACTAATGGTGATATAAAGAATTGAGAAAATCTGCCAAAACAAAATTAGGCAACAAAACATGCCCATATACACTTGTAAGCTGACTTTATGATTTGCATGAACAGCTTAAAGATTTTATAGATGGAAGAATGATAACAGAAACATACTAGAGTACTACATCATCAAATGAACATAAATAAAAAAAAGACATAAAAGTGTCCCATCTTTAATAAATGTTTGATACATATATAAGTCATTACCTTTTTAAGGCTCCCTTCAGGTACTCCCGATTGACTTCAAAGTGATAGCAGGTGTACTCGGTTTCAGTGTAAGCATTTGATGAACCACCATGCTTGGACAAGTAACTATCATACTAGAAAACAGAAGTTTAAAAATGCGATATAAATGGCTTCTGAGCCACCGTGATAGCTACAAATTGTAATTTATACAGAAACTGCATTTATGTAAGAAGAATCATGGGTCTGAATCAATCTTACTCCAATCATAACTCCAGATGAGCTAAAGCATTTTAATGTTAAATTTCCAACTAACTAGGAAGTTGTTCAATAGCTTCATATGTTTTTCTTTCCTTTTCTACAATATTAAATTATTATACTTGAAAGTAATTACCTCTCCAAGCTTTTGTTCCATTGCAGATTGCAAAGAAATTATACTGAAATATGTCTCCTACAAACCGTTCATTTTAAAGATTTAATCTTACAACCAAAAAGTTGTGAGTATCTTGGGAGCAAAGGGATGCCAAGGTACTCCCATGATAAATGGAAAAAGAACCAAAGAGAATGTACAAATATGCCAGCTAGAAAAGATAGGTTAATTTGACTTGCTTAGACCATTATCGTAGACATATAAGATTTAAAAAAGATGGTCCCATTTTGTTGATTAGTTTAGGCATGTATGGTTAAAGTTATTAACCCCTTATTTACCCCACAAGCATGCTTCAATTGCTTCCCATGTCTCGAAAAAGCAACCTTCCACTCCCAATGTGTAGTGTATACTGCCTAAATTAATGTCACAGTTAAGGCCATGCTTCGAAATGGAGATCAGTAGGTAACAGTTAAACTATCTGTCCCACTACATCATAATTTTGAATATACCATTCTATCAATTTAGCCTTCAGAAGAGCTTTATTAAGCACCTGTACACCAATAAGGTCAGATGCAAAACAAACATTTCACTTAATGTTTTCTCAAAATTTGAGCTTCCGATATTTTTTATTCTCCCATTTGATTTCCATTGACATGGTTGGTTGGTACCAAGGTTTTAAGTACCAGTTTGGGTACTCGTACTGGCACCTAATGATTACAAGCCATGACAACTGTCTATATGGCAGGAACCTTGGCATCTACACTCAATACAAGATCAGAGAGCAGTGATACAAGAATAGTACCCATTATAAGAAAATTGACTCCTCAAAAATTTCACTCAATTAATTAACCTGGCTAAGAGATTTTCAAATTCAAATCAAGACAGCAAGCTCATCCAAAGTTAAGATAATAATAGATATAAGATCATACAAACCTCATTTTCATCTGGAAATTCAGAACTCCCCATAAAAAGCATGTGCTCTGTACAACATGAGCTTCAATTAATATCAACTACAGTAAATAGCAATTTTAAGTGATATTCAACCAGCAGTTTCACAACCCTTAAAATCCATTATCGCAACAGACTATTTATCATTTTATCAACCACATGCTAATTAATATAAATTACAGCACATGTAGTATACGGAAAAAAGGCATAAGGAGATGCTTGCCATGATTAGGAAAAAGACCATTAAAACAATGGAGGGGCATGAGAATGGCATAAAGAAAACTACTTCTAGGTTACATGGAAGATTGTGCACTTTTCCCCCTCCTTTCGTGTTTTTTATGCACTTTTCCCCTCCAAGAGTGTATTTGTGACATTGCATATCAACACCAAAGGCCAAAAAATAATGACCGAAACATTAATGGAAGATGATATAATGGCAAGGTAAAGCAACTCAAATGGATAAGAGAAAGTTAATTTTACAGAAAAAGATCATAGTACAGCCAAATGCTAAAACCTTAATGCATAAACAGGTAAATAATTTAGCAGAATGTTTACATGCTATATTAGAACCACAAGAAAACATAAGCCAGGGCAAAGGAGGAGTGCTCAGACCTAAAAAATGTGCAAGTCCCTGTGCCTTAGAAGGATCAGAGAAGCTGCCCATTCCTACACACATTGCTGCAGCAGCCTGAAAAGAACAGTATTTCAAAGGATAACTTGACAAACCAAGATACTAAAATTATACCAAGATACAGAACAAAAAATTAAAAGAATTGAACCTGAAATTCAATATATGTAAAAAATTTAGACCAAGATTTAAAAATTATAGTGCAACATGCCATTTCACATATCTGAAGGATTTATGGAAATAGAATCATACGGCAATAAGTAAATTCCATAAGAAGTATCTAATTCACTTTTTTCTATAGTCAAGAGTGAAACAAAAACCCGTCAGTTGGATTATCTCAATCTAATTCAAGATTTAGTAAATGACTGGTGTTAACTATTAATAAATCCAACCATGGCATTTCATGTCTCCAAGTGAGGCACCTTAGTCAAAATCTTGAATCTATTAAAATTTTTAAATCTTTTTTAAGTTGTCGTGTAGTATGAGTGAGCCACAAGCCGTTTTTTAAGATTCCAAGACTTGCTAAACATTTCACGGACCACTGGGTTAAAGTCCAAACACTTCTTCTGTTTTAACTATTTAAAATAACAAAGTCATTATTGAATCTAAATGTCTCAATTTTTTCTAATCACCCTCCTCCTTTTATCTTACGCGTCTCATATTATTGCTAATCACCCTATTCTGGAGTTTTTATCATTGGCAACTTTTCAACTTACACCCTATGAAATTAATAAATTAGAGTTCTTCTACAGCATTATCATCCTCCATCTGAGCATGTGACAGGGAATGAGTTTCCTGAGCATCGATAAGCAGTTATCCATTGAATACTATCTGTGATGTAAAAGAAAACCATATATTAGAGTTCTTAAGAGATCAGGCAGGCAAAACCATAGACGCACTGCTTATATTTCAAGACTGTGGAAGAACAATATTGTTCTGATGAGAATTTTGATCAGCTGAAGCCTGCTGAATTTCTTTGTTTCTCAAAGAGTTCCAATATTCAAAAAAGTTACAGAATGATTTCCACTTGAGTGGCTTCATATTAAATTCCTATTCATCACGAAAGCATTGTTTCTACAAAATAAAATAGCAATGCAGAGAGATTGATAAAATGGGTTGTTATTGTATGCGATGACCCTTGAACCAATGCTTAATGTCTATCAGTACTGATCCAGCCCCCCCACCCCCCAATCCCCTCCACCAACACACATAGACACAAGAAGGGGGCAAAAACAATGTGCCCTAAAATAACTTGGGTTTTGTCCAATAGCAAATATGAAGAGATTTGACGCTTATCAAGCCAAAGCTTCAATTTTTAATCAATGTCTGCAAGGTAAACTTGAATGTCATTATCTTCTCAATCAGCACTTCCTTTACCATCAGTACAAAAGATGTTCAAGAAATCAAACAACATGATTCCATAGGTTAAATGCTCATAGAAATCACCTTAATAGATTTGATATTATCAAGCAGGTCATTCCTAAAGACCACATACCCAACAACAAGAAATCCAAGTCCTTCCAAGAAACAATCAAGAATCCAAAGAAAATGTTACTCAAATCCCATTAAAAAGATACTTTTTACAGCTAGTTCATCTACGATATAGAAAACCAGAACACGTGATACTATCAACTGGTTCATACCAAGAAGCCGCTGCATAAAGGTTCAACCTCTTACTGAAAACAATCAAGAAATCTAAAGAAAGATAATCAAGTTAATTAACGATTACTTCTTTAGAGTAATTTCTATCATGCTTTACAAGTCAAGAATGCAACATCAAGAAACCGCTTTGAACATCAAAGAAGTACTAAAAAACAAACAAGAAATCTCTTTTTACACCGCGTGCCACTGTTGTATACCAAGAAAACCCAAAAAAAAATACCTTTTTAGTCGGAGCAGTCCCTTTCTTCCCCTTCTGCTCGCTCTCATCTCCATCTTCCTCTCCTTCTTCCCCGTCCTCCTCTTCCTCTTCACCCTCGGACTCGTACTCCTCTTCATCGAAGTCATCCTCTCCGTCTTCTTCGAGATCCCTGTCGTCATCTCCCTCCCTCACGTCAGCACCAACCACTCGGCCTTCAGATTTTTCTTGAGGCGCGAACCCATCGGGGTAAATCTCTGGATCATGCACCAAGAGAGCCGTGAGGCCATTGGAGAGATGAATGATTCGATACGACCTGCGGTCGGTCGGGGATTTGATGATCGCACTCTCCGAAACCCGATGCCCCATTGTCTCCGCCCTCTCCCCTCTGTTTCCAAGCGAGAGAACGGAGGGTAAGAAAGCCGGGGGCCCGTCGCGAGCTACAGAGAAAGAGAGTCGCTCCCCTCCCCCGGATGCTCCGATGGAATGGATAGGTTCTTTGAGAACGCTTTGACCTAATGACTACTCGCAGGTTTTACCGACGGGGATCGAGAAGAGTGGAATTTATAGGAAATTCCCACACCAATTAAAAGACCCCCAGAGACACCTATGGAGCTGAGCTGGATCTCGGCATTTTTCAGTGGCTGGGGTGCCCTTTAAAGTGTCGTCATGGGTGGAAATAGTTTTCCTGGGTGTGTGTGTGTGTGGAATATATGCGGGATTCCGCATGGTACTCGCTGATCGGCAGAAGAGACAAGGTAACGGTACATAGATTCCATACGAACATCTATGCGGACGGAAGGGCAAGCACCTTTTTTCAAATTTTAAGTTGATGCAGGCGATGTACAAAATTATATTCTCTTACTATGTATATATTTCTTTTGAATCTCGTACATTTTGTTATTTTTCTTCAAAACCTTTCTTTTTCCAACCTGTCGATAGTTTTACCCATGATTACAAGTATCGAAACTATGGAAAAGATTTTGTCTTATGCACAATCAAGTAGCATAATTCTGTGAATTAGTTTTCAATTATAGAATCAATCAGCATTGGGACAATTATGTATGAATTATGCACTTTTTCATTGAAAGAGCAATTACGACTATAACATGCTGGTCTCATTTGCTAGTGTCATTAATGTAGTGCTATTATTCATTGTTATTGCATTTAGCTACCTTGTTTTATACTAGTGATTAACACATGCATAGATATAGCAACATTTGTTTCTTTTTCTTTAATTATTTTCTAACTTTTTGTTGATCAGAAGTCCTTGAAAAATTATGGAAAAAAAAATGTCGTATGGCCCATCTCAAATTGATTTAGTGCACCAATTGACCAAAGTCATGATTATCAGAATGAGCTGTAGCTTTGAGGGCTTCTCAAGAATCTCAACATGGTCAAGACAGGAATTTTTGAAAGCACATAGCTTAACAAAACAGTTTGGCACAACATATCCAGGTCGCTTGCGTCCATTCCCATCCACTCCACAGAGGTATCACAACATATCCAATTTGTCATGCTTCTCTCTTTCTTTTCCCCACCATGCAACTTTTCAGGTGGAAGCAGGAAAAGAAACTGCTTTTTCAATTTTTCCTTTTCCTGAGGAACCAATGAAGTTTGCCTTTCTTTAGAGCTAGTACATCCCATTGAGTCAGCAAAAGCTAAATCCTGCATCTAAGAATGATTCACGGCCATTAAATGAACCTGACAAAGATAACTGGCTAATCAGCATGACTTCTTTCAATGATCAGAATAAGATAATTCCCATGAGAAAAACAAATCATCTTATGTAAATGATTCATCTATGATAGATAGATGGTATTGTGCGAGGGACTCGCAATTAATTGTACTGGTGCAATTAGGCCGCTTAGATTATGGAGTACATGAGTACAGGCTCATGAGTGACAATTACCAACATGCCATACAGGCTAAGCTACATATGCGACATGTTTCCTCTAAAGAAAATAGACCTGTGCAATATGGGTTTCTAGTTTTAAAGCCACGAGTGAGTCCGATCAGGCAACGGAATGGTGCTATATGGTGCCTTTAATTTCCAGTTCAATAAATAGTGATATAAGTTATTGACACCTTTATTTTCAAAAAAAAAATTTGTTGACAACTCAAATTTTAAAAAATAAATTATTTTCTTTCCTGTTTTTCCCTGATAGAACAAATACACCATTTGTCTGCTGGATAAATATTAAATGTGTGGGTATACAATTTCTATGAAGCTCATGCATATATACGTATGAATTATGATGCATAACCATGATCCCAAAAGCGTATCTTGGATTTTTATCTATACCATAAATGAACAAATAAAATGATTAAAGCATTTAGCCACATCACATTTTCTGTTGAAATACTGTGTAAATTTACAATTCTTCTCATGGCTTGAGATGCCAAACCTCTTATTGTGAAGCTGTAACAGTGGCTGGAGACCGAAGAACCTGTTGTAACAAACGAGCTGCAAGACGTTGAGTGATTCCTCCAATAACTCGCCCACCAAGGTTGCGGGCTTCAGGTTCTTGGAGAACCTGCATGTAGCTTGTTTAATTAGAACGCACAGGGGACAAATATGAAACTTGTAAAAAACATGACAAAAATTGAGTAAGAAGTTTGTTCTAGAGATATGTAATTCATCATATTTTGTGAAGCTGTAACCAAAAAATGGGAGCAGTAAGCTCCTTTGAGTTTCTCTAAATTAAGTAACAGCTTTCTTAGCACTGCTACAGATATGACTAATCTACGATTTTATGCAAGGAACAAGATAAACAAGCATTGACAAAATGCCAGCATCCGTTTTTCTTCCCAAATGTGTTTGAATGAAGGGACCATCATCATCGGAAGATTCAAGGCAAATATTTTCAAGAATTCTGTTACAGGGAGACGAGCATTTGATATAATCATACCCTGAACATCATCTGTCATAAATTTGTATCATATGAAACAGCACCAACCAAACTCAAAATCTTAACTTCTAGTGGGAACCATGATAGTTAGTTACTTAAAACCGGAATAGCAAAGAAAACAAACTTAGTGTTAGTACCTTCACAATGGGTTGCAAAATGCTTGGGTCAAAATTATCTGAGGATCTCAAAAGAGTCCATACGCTCAACACCCTCTCTCGAAGTTCTAGCAGTCGTTCTTGTTCGGCAGCGCTCAGCTTGGGTGCAATTGCATTGCCATTATTGATTAGAGTCTTCACAAAATCAGGAATTGAATTGTAAGTATCAATCATTGTACCAAAGACAACAGCTTCAGTGACACAAACAGCCTCTTTCACAACTAGAGCTCGCAGCTCTTCCCCATCAGGAGCCACTAATAGCTTCAAGACAGGTTGCAAAGCATCTTTAGCAGTAAAATCTCTATCCTTGCGTCCTTGAACAAGAAGATTTTCTAGCCTATTCCACCTGTTCAACAAACAGAAACATAATATACGTTAACCATCAATGGATGCTAGTTCACCATCATCATGTCAAATCCACAGGTATAGCAATCAGACTCGACCATCTCAGGCACTTGCCTGAACCTGCCATCTTTGAACAACAACTCAATGAGAGCATCTCTCAGATATGGATTTGGATCGGTCAGAAGCCTCTTAGCAAAATATGGATATGAAGCAGCGAGCACCTTAAAATTTGGATCAGCATAAAGAGCTAAACCTTCCAGCACAGTAAGCGACCTCAATATCAATGCATAGTATGCTGGAACTGAAAGCACATAAAACACAAAACATCAAGCATACTGTGATATACCAATGCTAAAAGAATGTCGCTTCTTCATACAATTTGACCACACAAGTAGAACAACAAAGATTGCAAACCCAATTTAACATGAACACATTAAGCTGTCAGTCAATTGACTCAATTGTGTTTTGTTTCAGCTTTCAAATGATAAAGCTAAATTTATAAGCAAAATCCTTTGCCAAGCACATAACAGAACTCACCATTAAATGGAAACTGATACAGAACAGCACCTAGACCATCTACAATGGTTTTGAAGTTGAGTTCGCTAACTGTTGAACTTAGTGCATTATCAAAAAAGTTCCTAAGAGCTGGCACGATTGGAGAAACATCTATATCTGGTGATAGAAAATCCAAGGCATAGTAATCACGGGCCATAGCTTCGTAGTCCCTATTAACCATGTGAACAACATGACCAATGATAGCAAACCTTGCTTCTTCTGGAGTCTCACTCATCATCCCAAAATCCAGAAAAGCAAGTTTCCCCCCAGGTGTTGCCAGAAGATTACCAGGATGGGGGTCTGCATGGAAGTATCCATACTCAAGCAGCTGCCTCAGGCTACACTGAATACCTGTGTTTACCAAATCCAACAGATTCAAACCTTGCTTCTCAATAGCTTGTTGCTCATTCAGTTTGACACCATCCACCCAATCCATTGTCAAAACTTTAGCACTGGTGTAATCCCAGAAGATATCTGGGACTAATACATCCTCCTTGTCAGCATATAACTTTTTAAATCTTCGTGCATTCTGGCCTTCCTGCATAGGACATTGTAATTATTGATGGGTGTACAGAGATCTAGTATTCGACCAAGTAAAGTTGAGCATGGTCATTTTTAAACATCTAATATATGTACATAATACATATAATCATTTCATGGCTACTACAGCAAAATCTCTAAAAGCATTTAAAATTGAACCCATAAATAGATGCATGTACCTGCACATAATTAAGCTCCTGGTAGACCCTTCGCGCAAACTCATCGATAAGAGCAACAACATCACTAGAGATAAAATCTACATATTTGTTTATCAGAAAACCCAAACCCCTTAGAAGGTAGAAATCCAAGCCTATGGCTTCTTCAATACCAGGTCGTTGCACCTTAACAGCGACAATCTGTCCAGAATACTTGAGCTGGGCTTTATATACTTGGCCTAAACTTGCAGCTGCAATTGGTGATGGTGATATGGATGAGAAAATGGAATCAAGAGGCAAACCAAGCTCCCTCTCAATGCATGAAAATGCGTCTGCATCTGGAAATGTTGGAAGTGCATCCTGCTCAAAAGAAAATACATAGGATTTGCTAAGCTTTTCACATTTACAATAGCTGAGATTTTTTTTTTTAAGGATCGATGCTGTCTTTTTCTTTGTCGATTGGCTATCTCTGTTCTTCCCTTCTTCCACTTTGAGGCTTGAGGATTCACATCTCGATTATAGATTTATCCACAAACAGATTCTCTGCATGAGTCTGGAAATATATTATATTTAAGGAGAACTTGCAGACATGAATTTTATTTGAGATTCCCACATTATGGAGACTGATCTCTCCCAACCATCTCCACACTTATCTCCTCATCAATGTTTGGAAATTGTTATTTTTTTTGGTGATAGTTCAAAAAAGTAGGTTTAAATTCTTGCTTGATTTGCATAAATTTAAAACATCAACACAGCAAAATATTTAAAACTCATGCTTCCCTGACTTTTCCTGCAGCAAAATTTGTGGTTTAATATGTATGCAAGACTCACAAAATTCAAGTTCAATTTTTATAGAAAACACTTTCCAAAGTTCTACAAGCAAATAGAACTTGAAAACATAGGAAAGTAAAAGGATAAAAAAACCCATTAAAATACGTCTAGCATTATACTAGCTAGCTTCTGCGGAAACCAACAAAATAAACCAAAATTAGTCAGAAATAGACAGAACTAAATAAAACAAGGCAGCTTGGTGTCAATTTGGGCTTGATAGTAACTGAATCACTCAGTTTTGGTTAAAAAATTTTGCAGCTGAAATTTTAAACCTTGGTACAAATCAGGTAATGGCGACATTCTAACAGGCTAACAGCTGTATATGTTGTTGAATCACATAGAGAAAGATGTTAATTTGTCCAAAAGAAATTGCTTAAAGAATATTAATTGATCAGAAAGGACATAGAGATTTTGCTAGTAGATAGACATTCCAGATATCTATTAGTTGGGAGCAGTTGGAATTATGCCAATTCCAAATACACTAACATGTATGTTGAGTTATTGCAACTTGATTTATGACCATTTTGCATGTAAGTCAGGTTGTAGCATTGGAGATGCGCTTGAGGCTACAGTTATAAGTGAATATGAGCCTTACCACAAAAACAAACACCAGAAAGCATCAGTTATACTGACTGGACTTCTCAGTGGTCTGGTTACATGTCCACAACCTCAGGCCCAACAACTTTGTTTTCAATGAAATTTGCAAGCATATCAACAAGCTTTCATTTGATTCATAAGCATGACTTGTTAAAATTCAAGATCAATCTACCCGTGCCCTCCCAAAACCTTTCAATCTTGCTACAATTCCAATATAAGGACTGTATTTAGTATGGATCAAGTTTATGAACGGATGCTGAAAATTCATCCACAATCAACATTTACTGAATACAAAAGATTGCATGATGAGAAGTCATCCACAAGAATTAAGTCATTTAATTTAGGTAGACTGTGAAGTCATCTACAAGAATTAAGTCATTAAATTTATGTAGATTGCGCAGTACCCAAGAGACTAGATTGGAGCATCCACAATCTCTTTAAATTCCTTATCTTTTATCCGAATAGAGTGAGGCCGAGGCACAAACCTGCAATTCGGAAAGCTCCTCCAGATACTCCGGCGGGCAGATATCCGGCCGGGTGGACAGACCCTGCCCGATCTTCACGAATGTGGCCCCCAATCTGGTGAAAATCTCCCGCAGCTCCTCCGCTCTCTGCCGCTTCCTCAGATCGAGCTCACCACGCCTGTCGTCCAGAAACAGCTTGAAAGCAAAGGTGCCCAGTGCCGTCAACACCTCCAAAGTCCTCGACACTACCTAATACCAAAGAATTTAAATAGGTTACAAGGAGGCAAAAAGATGAGGGCAGGGGTGATGGAATTAAGGGCGGAGGAGGTTTATTTTACCTTGAGGGGCTGAGAGCCGTACTTGGTGGCGAGGAGCTGGGGGCTGTAGACGGTGGCACCGGCGGCGCGGGACATGGCCCGGGCCTCGGCCTGCAAGTCCTCGGCGCGGTCTCTGGACACGAGGGAGAGGGGGCCGGAGGAGGCGGTGGTCTCCACGAGCTGAATCGCATACTCGCCGCCGCGGCCGTCGGAGCGCGCGGCGGGCACGGGCCGGGCCTCGATGAGGGCGGCCCGGGGCGCAGGGCGCCGGAGCGCCACCGGGGTCCGGCGGAGGGCGGGAGGAGAGTAGAAGGAGAGTGCGACGGCCATGGTCGGGTTTGGTGTTCGACGGACCCGCCCCGCACGCAAACACCTGGGTGGGGCGGGCTGTTTCTTTCCCTCACGCCACAGAAGCTTCGTGTGGAGCGGCGGGTGGCTGCGTGCGCACTCCTCTTTTCTGCGCGGTCTTCGCCGGCACGTGGCATGCACCTGATTTGCTCGACCGGACACAGGTCTGCTCGGGCCGTCGCCCATCCTGTTTCGAACTCGCGTTACGCATGCCTTGGGTTTTGGGTGATAAGAGGACGATGGATATAGCTGCCATTGTAGGATCCGAAAAAGTTTACATGTACGCACTCCTATCCTTGTTTTTATTTTTTTATATTTTAAATTTATGATCTATGAATGGAGATCGTTGATGCCTAAATTCTACCCGTCCATGATACAATGATTTGAAGGTACAAAGGATGCAGATCAATCCACTCAATCAACAGTGATGAAAAATAATACTGTTGCTGGAAAATGACCCGAGGGTAACCGCGAACTGAGGAGGAGGAGCTTCTGCTGCAGCGTGGTGGCGGATGGCTGTCTCCAGCAGACCTACAAAAAGCCTTTTGGCCAGGAGATCCGATAAAGGCCCTCCGATGCTTAAGTGAGAGAGAAATTTTGGAGATATTTTAATGGAAATGCGTTTTTTGGCGAGGGGAGAAGATGATCTCCCTAGAGTCCTCCCCTTTTATAGGAAGGGGTGTAGCGGTTACACGCAATCGGATGTGATTGCGCAAATCTTGGTTTAAATGAATTACCTTTAGATGACACGAGATTTCAGGCTAGCTGGCGATCGGTTGAGATTGCGTGGATTCAAATATTGACAGCCCTTGTGGCGGAGATTGCAGGATTTGATCCCGAATATGGATAATTTAGTGGTCCTTTCCTTAGGCTGACCGGCTTAACTGTTGGTGGAGTCAGGATCGGCTCGAGGTCAATCGAGTTTTGCTCAGCTGAGACCATGCATGCCAAGGTCATGCCTGTCGAGGTCGTTCCTGCCGAGATCGTACCTGTCGAGGTCGTTCTTATCGAGGTCATGCCCGCTGAGGTCATGCTTGTCGGGGTCGTGCTTGTTGAGATTACGCCTGCCATCGGATTCGGGTGCTTTAATTGTATTTTGTGGGGTGGTCCACTTTTCCCGCCATCAAGTACTAATCTACCATGGAGAATCAAAATCTGCATTCCAAAAGAAGAAAAAGATCCACTAGGGTGGCTCTGATTAAATCTTTTTAGATGCTTAAGCCAGGCAAGACTTTGGAATAACAATGAAAAATGGCAAGATAATAAAAAGCATCAGATTAAAGTGAGCTTCTTGGATTCTTGAGCCTTGAGTGCCTTGTCTGAAATACTTGGTCTTGAGTGCTTGATATGGAAGTTCGGCTTGGAGTGCTCGGCCTAGAAACTCGACTAAGGAGCTCGAACAAGAGTGCTTAACCTAGAAACTTGGCCTGGAGTGCCTGGTATAGGAGCTCGGCTTGGGAACTCGACCTAGAGTCCTCGGCTTGGGAGCTCGACTTAGAGTGCTCAACATGGGAGCTTGGCTAGAGTGCTCGGCATAGAAGCTCGGCTTGAAGTGCTCGGTCTGAGAGCTCGACCTAAAGTGCATGGTCTAGGAGCTCGACCTGAAGTTTTAAGCATGGAAGCTCGGTTTGGAGTGCTTGGCATCGGAGCTCGCCATAGGAGTTCAGCTTGAAGTGCTTGGTATGGGAGCTTGGCTTTGGACTGCTTGGCATGAGAGCTCGGTCTAGAGTGCTCGGCATGAGGCTCGGCCTGCTAGGCGGCAGTTGCACGTCCCAGGTGCACGAGCTTGTATGGCATGGAAGGGAGCTTCTAGCCTGCTGGCTTGCTGAGCTTGTAGAGCATGTCCCAGCTATACTTGGGAGCTTCTAGCTATTCCTCTCTTTGGAAGTCTCTCACTATCTATACTTGGGAGCCTCTGCCTATTCCTCCTTCTAGCAACCTCTCGTTATCTGTGCTAGGGAGCCTCTGCCTCTCCTTCTTCTCTAGAGTCTCTTGGCCTTGTTTATATGAAGGAGGGAACATGGATCCATCATGATTTGAAGGCAAAAATTAAGGAATTGTTGTAACTTTCTTCCTAATCTGGATTCAAATCTATTGTAATCTCCTTTATTGTTTGGACCCGCTAAGAATTCAAATCTTTTCAAATTCAATATTTTTAGTATGCTTGTCACATGTCAATCCATGGTGGGTGAATTAGATTTAGGCTATATTAGAGACTAACACTTTAGAGTGATAGAAGGCAGGATATGTAATACAGGTGGATCCCATAATTATATGGATGCTGATGGATGAGATATCAATACTATTACGGTGCGTTTGGTTTGCGGTCGAAATTAAAATGGATTAGAAAAGAAATCAGGATGGTTGTATTTCCGAATGCATTTGGTTCCTGACTGAAATAGAATTCAGAATCAAAATAGAATTTAAATACTTTAAAAAAGTCTAACTTGGGTTTTGGAGGATTGGGCATTCCTATTTTCTGCTAGAATTTAGATGAGAACGAAACTTCTTCAACTAAATAGCTAAAATGGGAGTTATCCATTCTCATTTCCATTTCAAAACCCCACCCCTTCCACCCAAACATGGTTCTAAATTTACTTCTCATGGTGCCAAGACGAGAGGAAGGCGCCAGATTTCAATACCAAAAAACACCACCATCACCTCACCTTAAAAAAAATGTTTTTTTGTGGTCCAGGAGTTGATTTTCCTAATTTTGACAAAATGTCATTTTCCCACTAGAAAAAGTTGGTCATCTAGTGTGAAATTTTCCCATTACTCTTTTGTTTGGAGAGAAATTGTAAAAATTAGGAAAATTAACTAATTTTATCACGTTTTGTCCTCATGTTTGACTAGAGGTAGCTAGCCCAATCCATTTTTTACTGTCATAATGACGACAACAAAGTCCAATTTGGGAGTAACAAATTCAAACATCACTGAGTTCAATTTTGAGTGGCTAAGAAAAAATATTTATGTCTCCCGACAACGTGCTTATGGCCAAAAATTGCACATTTTGCTGTCATGGAAAAAGGGCTCTAGAGGACAAGCTGGTACATTTAGAGAAAAAAAAAGCAGAATTTTGGAAAACCTCATAAATGGATATGATGATGAACATAATCTTGTAAACTAGTAACTGAGAACATTTGCTAGTAACTAACTGCAAATCTAAAAATGGATTTCTGTAAACACATATCATGTTTTAATGCTTTGGCAAAAACCATAATTATCTACTTCACTGCAAACATTTCCTAGACTTCTAAAGTAGCGGGTGACAGTATCCATTCTCTCTGCATTTAAAAACTCCATGAGAACGAAAGATGGGAGTCTTCAAAATTTCACACTGTAGCAGGATGTGTATCAGAGAAATATTAAATAACAAAATAAGCTTTTATGAACAGAATCCCAAGCTCTGAGAAGCATTAACCTCCATTTTAGATGTATATGCTTATATGCTAAATCAAAGAATCAATCTTTGCCATTCATGCTAAAACGAAACCAATAGCAAATGGTCGTTGATGAGTATTGTCAAAAGATTTCCAAGTCATATAAGTGCAACGGTCGAAAAAGGTTCCAACTGCGGTGCCAACAGAAGCAGGACAGAGAACCAACCCGTTCATCTAAAACAAGAAATACAAGCCGAATTTGAAGAATAATTTAGAGCTCAACAGAGCTCAGCTGAACACTGTCATATATTTGTTGGAACTTTGGTCCTTTCTCATGGAAAAAAGAAAGGTGGCAGAAAAAGAAGACTAGGAAGCAATGTGCAGTAAAAATTATCCCAAAATAAGAGACATAATAATATCTTTAAAATATAAAAGTTACATAATTTATGGGTGACAACTCTCAGACCCTCTTGTTCCCAACAATACAATGCTCAGAACCTGAATTCCAACAAACAGAAATTGTAAGAACTCATCAATCATACACCAAATTCAAGGTGTTTGACTAAGAAGAAAGCTTACAATCCTGGATTTAAAACAAACAATTTCCAATTAATTGAACAAATGGAATAAAAAATAGAACAACCAAAGCAGATGCGACTCAAGGATGTCAGCCTATGAACAAAAATCTAATAAATGCGTTGCTTATTGGGTAGGCCAGGTTAGAAGGTGCTGCTGCTTTCGCTCGCAGAAATAGAGGAACTCTCTGTTTTAACAATAAGAGAACCCTTGCTGATATCCAATCCCTGTAGTCTTCCAAGAGGGTCCTGCTGCATCATATCTTGAAGGGCATTGGGGTGCGCAAATTGGTGATTTGAGGCATTCGGCTGAGATTGGTGGAATTGAGGTTGCAATTGAATGCCTTGGTGATGGACTGGCTGTTGTTGGGGAAGTGTGTAAAATGAAGGGTTATAGGGAACATGTTGTAGTCCCATATTATAGGTCTCACAAGGATTTGATATTTCACCTGTTGCAATCCTGAGCCTCTCAACTTCTTGCCTTAATGCCTCATTCAGTGCTGCAAAGAGATCAAAGATACTCATCAACGGACATTGTTGAGAGGAAGGTCAAGTAAGGAGCAGATTCATTGTTGCAATAAGGAACGCATACACTTCCATGAAAAAAAGAGCAAACAGATGTGATGGGGTCTTTCATTCATAAAAATATAATCTCCATCATACCAGAAGCAACAACCAAAAAAATGCAGAGGTACATTCTACCCATGAAGCTGAAGGATACAAACATACACTTTTAAGTTGATAAGCTTGAGCACAGCTTAGACATAGTTAAACCTGGTCTACCTTATAGGAGGTCATAAAGCGGCTTGAGATTACTATTCTTTTCTGCCTTTCATACATACTATTCAAGACCTAGTGGTGTCAAGATGACTTTCCACAAATAGTTGGCCAAGCTTGGTCCAAATTCAAGTAGGCTACCTTTTGGGCCCAAGCTCAATTTCATCTAACAGAACGTTGGTAAAACCAACATATATCAGCCTCAAGTAGGATACATGGAAGGCCCTGATTTTCTGCCAGAAAAGATTTTACAGCTGATTTTGCCTGCTCGGAAGATGTGAGTAAAATACAGGGTACATGGTGTGTTTTACTCTCTAATCTCTATTGATTCCTCTTTGAAAAATATAACCATGACTCCACAAGTAGCACGGCTACCTCCATGATCACTCAAAAGATGACAAGAAAGATGCTAGTAAATAAAAAATTGAATTATAATTATGGTAGTTTAGGTAGAACTTACCATCACGCAATTGAGCTTGTTGTTCCATAGCTTGTAACCGTAACTTGAGCTCTGCATTCTCTGCAGACAACCCTGTTGTGTCTCTCTGGAACAAAAAGGCAACAGAGGACCCTTAGCTTTTCAAATAGCATACTGATGAATATGAAAATAAAGAATCAATATCAGTTTAGCAGGGACGAAGAAAAGGAAGCCCTTTAAAGAAGCTGATGCCAGAAAAAAAAAAAGTTTATATTTTGACCTATACTAGTAGTGGTAAGAATGTCACATTACCATAATAGAAAGACATGTACATAATAGCAAAACATGGAACCCATGGATGACGATTCTAAAACCATCATTAATCCCTTTTGTGCATATTTTGTATCACTGGCATGAATTATGTTCCAATCAATAATGAAATGGCTATCACAATCAGACGAAAAAACCCTTGACATGTAATCATGATGGTAGATGCTGGAACAACGGATAGGCTAAAAAATAAGGGTGGTATACGAAAGACATATGGTGGATCAGAGATATATCATGCCCTGGTACACATATGCTCTAAACAAGCTGTGATCAAGGAATGAACCAATTGAGATTCTTCTGCTTCCTGGTTGTGTAGAAAATGTATCAGTTGCTTAAAATGTCAGTGAGTTATAAAACAAGATCAAATACATGTCCAGCAAACCAAAATCCATAGAATACGTAGTTAAACATGAACAGCTATTTTTCATGGGAAACCAGTCAGTGCAGACCTGGAAAAGAGTAAGCTGTGCAGAGAGAGTTGTAGCTTCAGTTTGAAGAGTCTGCACTTTCCGCTCCAGTTCTAAAATATAACGAGCCTTTCGTTCTTTAGAGCGAGCTGCTGACTGTCGGTTAGCAAGAATTCTGCACAAAAAGATATCCAAATTTCAGTCAACATATCAAAACAATTTAATATATGTGATCATAAAAATTACTGGCGCATCTGTAGTAATTAACCATGGACATGAGTGACAAATGCATATGGTACTCCAGAATCAAAAAAAAAAAAAAAAAAGATAGCACAAAGACGAAGGATCTTTAAGGGCACAACACTGTAGAACTTTCACTGTTTCATATCCAAGACCAATGAAAGTGATGTCTTATGGCAAGCGTAAAATGATGATGAAAATTTTCTTTTATTGACTCTAGTTGAAAATATGCTTCAGCAAATTACTTTGAAGAAGTTTATCACATTATTTTTATTCTCTTTCTTTCATTTTCCACGGATATGACATGAAAAATTGTTAAATTTTGAACCACTAATTACTCTGTTTTCACAGCACAAGCACAAAATATCTTGGCTCATCATGCAGCTCATAATAAATTCCTGTCAAGCCAAATCTTCAAGCAGACAGCCATAGTTAATCTGGTAGTCTCTTGCAAACCTTAGCTTTGCACAATTTCTGTAAATAATACTCCTAAAGTCGACAGGCACAAGTCTGGAGAAATATATACTACATAGATCTATATGCAACAAGCCAACAACCAAACATTACAAGGCTACAGATAAAAAGGCTAGTACAAGTATCCTCATAAAGAAACCAGACTCAACAATTGAATGCTAGAGGCAGCCCACCATTTTTTTAATTACCCTATCGAAAGTACAACTTTAGCTAGCTAGCCAATATAAAAGTGTGACCATGGTTGACCATACCACTCCGAACTGCTCGATTCAGGATCTACCAAACCAAACCAACAGGGAACCGAGAAGGTTTGCCCTGTCAGCTCAATAAATAGGCTGAGCTGGCTCCAATTTGATTGCATCATCCTTGGCTCAGTAGAGAGACCCCTCGGTTCGGTAAAAAGCCCACCTGGCTCGACCTTTCAATTAAACCACCCTTCCCTCCCCGCCCCATGGCTCAACCTTTCAATTCCCTCTCCCAGAATCACCATAAGCGCTCCCCCTTTCTCCCTCTCTCTCTCTTCCCCCGCTAGGATTAGGGCTAGGGTTTCCCTCAGCCCTCCCTTTTCCACCCCCCTCCAAGGATGATGACAACAATGAGGGCTTTTCAGCCCTCTCACTTGACTTCTCTCTCTCCCTCCCTCTATCTCTCAACCTCTCTCTCTTTTCCTCCCTCTCCTTCTCTCTCTCTCTCTGACTCTCCTATTTCGGTACATCCCAAAACGGCATGATATGGACCCGTAGTATGCCGAGTCGGTCGCCGGCCAATATGTTCTCTAGTACCAATTCGGCGAATCTTGAATGTAACCTTTCATGAAAGCTCCCCCATCCCATTTATTCTTAGAAGGGCAACAAACCTCATCAGTAGAAAGAAACTAAATGAGACTCGACAGATGCAAGCACAGATGCTACCTACATAGGAACATAATAATATTTTGCTAAGATGGAGAACATACCTTCTTTGGCCGGTTCCTATTTTGTCATGTAATGATACCTTCAATCATAGTCCTAAAAAAGGCTTTCAAATATAGAGTGTAAGAACTAGCTTTTCAACTGCAGCTTTAAACACCAAGCTTTAAATTATTTATACTAGGTTGGCTATATGGATTTAGGTAAAAAGTAACAAAGATATGAAAACTCTTATGCTCAGCTCTTGAATTGATGCCAACTCACTGACAGCCAATGCTAAATCATGGCCAAGGCATCTTTGAGAAGAAATGACAAACAAGAAACCTAGAAGGGTATTTGGAAGGTCGAGAGGCATACCTTATAGTTACATAGCTTATGCGATCCAACCCAAAATGCTGCAAAAACTGGACCAAGTTAATCAACTAGACCGATCCAACCAGAACCAGACACAACAGTTAAGCTGGTTCTAATTTGAACAATCGAACAATTGAATGCTGTTTTTTTTATTACGCAGATGGCTTATACCCATCTAATTTGAAAACACCATTCATGCCAGAAGAAAAATGTCCTGAAGTTGAGAGGCTGAAGATGCATAACCTATCCAAAGGGTTCCACCTGAGTAATCGGCCATATAAGTTGCCACTTAGTACACTGCTCTATTTGCCTCTTGATAAGCATGTGATGCTGAAAAGGAAACACATAACCCAGATAGACTCGATATGTCAATCAATAACAGATAATTCTTTGTTTCCCGGCCATGTCTAGTTATCCAAGCAATCACTGCTGCCGAGCCATCTTTCAAGAGGAGATGGTTAGCTTTCAAGATCAATGTTGCACACTGAATACCTTCCCAACCTCATCTCAACTCGGCCCTTGGGACCATGATGTCAAATAGCTGCATAGCACAAGTGTGAGACCCTGAAACTGGGCCCGGTCCATTGACCGGCCCAGCCCAAGGATTTCGGCCTCACGTGCGGCGCATGTGAGGGCGTGTGATGAGGGGGGGAGCCATCCCGAAGAAGCCGGCTCCCCTGTTTTTTTTTTAGGGCTTCTCCTCTCGTTGAAGCCATTTGAAGAGGAGCCGCTGCCGGAGAGAGAGAGAGGGGGAGAGAGAGAGAGCCATTAGAAAGGTGGGTCTTCTTCGGCATGGGTCTTCCTCTTCCTCCATTGCCGCCGGAGAGAAAGAAAGCCACCGGACCATCATCGGGGCTGAGGTAAGGACTCCCAATTTTTCTCCCTTCCTTCCGTGATGTGTAGCCATGATTTATTGTGGTTTTTGAGCCGGTCAATCGCCGGAAATTAGTTTCAAAATGGGAGCTCTGTTCGGCCCGAGAACACTCGCCGTCGGCCGTGTTCGCCGTTGCCAGCCGCCGGGGGTGGTCGGCTTTGCTCCGCCACCTCCTGCCGCCGTCAAGGCCGGCCACCGTGGCCGCCATTGGGATCGACCGAGGAGGGAAGAAGAAGAAGAGGGGGGGTCACGGGCCCCTATTTCGTCAAAGAAGAAAAGAAGAGACGAGTCGGGAGAAGAGGGAAAGAGAAGAAGAAAAAGAAAAGAAAAAGAAAAGAAAAGAAAAGAAAGAAAAAAAAGGGGGGGGGGTGGTTTACGGTTATGAACCCGAACCCGAACTTAGGGTGCTAGGCACTTCTGCAGGGTCAACCATGGAAAAATATTAAATTTAAGTTTTTATATACATTGTGATGAATTTTAAAAGAAAAATATGATTTTTGGATATTAGGTTCTGCGAGGAATTTGTGAGATAAATTGGATTTGTTGGGGATCGCGTTCAATGTAAGTAATGAATTGCCTTTTATAGACTCTTCATTTATATAATATTATTTTTGCATCGAATAAATTATTAATGAATTTATATGTGATTTATGAATTTTACGAGATGATGATTTGAATGAAAAATAGAAAGGTGAATTGGAATAATATTTTTCGGATATATTTACTGTTCTTGCATCGTATATGCATATTTAGATCGGATTATGATATATCTATTATGTTACAAAAGAATTTTGATGTGCATCAGATTTGGAACTCTCAGCCTGACTATGTTTTGGACCCTGCCAATTGGGGGTTATGCATTGACAATTCTGGCCCCACCGCAGGATATAAGTGCGGTATTCTGGCTCACTCCACAGGGTATAAGTACGGTATTCTGGCCCACTCCGCAGGGTATAAGTGCGGTTCTGTTTCTGGCCTAGCTACAGGATATAAATGTGGTCGTAGTTAAAGGCTGTTGAGATGAATATGATTTGTTTCGAATCAGATTTATAATTATGTATATGGATATTTGAAAGATACGGATTACAATGGATTTATGTTTGAAAAGAAATTGATTATGTCTTTATGCTGATTCATCGTAATATGTATTTATATTTTATGTTTTTATATGAATTGTCTAGTTAAAGTATTTATTACTTATTGGGCTGTCTAGCTCATTATATAATTTCTTACTATTTTTACAGATCCGAAGAATTAGCTCAATCCGGGGTTTTACAATATGGAAGAGCGAATAAAAGAATTATGGCACAAGTTATCTTAGATTAGGTTTTATTTAAATTGATGTTTTATCTTTATTGTTCCGCTGCGTATTTAGAACTGTGAGACTTTATAATTTGTGTCAGTCAATGGAATAAGATTGCATTTATTTCAGTTGAATTATTTTAGTTACATTTTTGAGATTTGGTTAAGATGCCTTGCATGCTCGTGGGGAGAGTTTCCTACGGGTGTGCGGCGGTTGGCGCGGACCCCCGGCTCGCGATCTTGGGCCGGAGGCGTGACAACAAGCAGCCAATAACAAAGCTCACACCTCTTCCACCACCGTCAACCACACTACCGTCAAAATTAACCCTGAGGAAGATCGGAGGTGGGGGCTCCATTAATAGCTCTGAAACTGAATATTGGTTTTTTTAATAGCCGACAGGAACAGGATATTCATACAGAGTCCCATTTAAACAGCTCTGTAGCAGTCCATTAATGGTGCATGCCTAGTTAGTGAGGTTTTAAAGCCAAATTCTAATAGAAAAGGACAGAAACACAAATGCACACTTTCTGAAAGAAGTATTAGTTATTAGTCATATGACATTAATTGGTTTCAGCTTAATAAGAATATGATTTATAATCTACAGTTTCTAATCAAAAGCAGCAAACATGATTTTGTAATCTAGTCCATCAAAGCAGCTGCACTATTTATGCTAATCTTGTGTATTTCTTTTTGACATTCTGGGTCCCTTATCTTCTATGTAGATCTATCAATTTTTAATGTCCATCTGGCTTGACAAAGTAAGCTGGTGAATGAACTTGATACGCAATGGATACTTCAAAAAAAGTATAAATCATAACCGGACAGATTTGTGGTTCAAACCATGATCGAATTTAAAAAAACTGAGCCGGGTCGGACATACAGAATTGCATTTGTCTTTGAGAAAAAAATTACCAGTCAAAAACAGTGGAACTGATAATCTATAACTGCAGAAGGAGAAAAATTCGAACTTTAGCGATCAAAGGCAAAAAGGACGCACCTTTTAGCCCGCTTAGGATCGATTGCAGCCAACTCGGCCAGCTGCTCGGCCGTCATGGCCTTCTTCGCCTCCATCACTTCCCCAAACACTCCTTCCCCCCTCGTGGTCCCCGATGACATCATCGATGACCCATCAATCGAGTTACTGTGCCGATGCTTGGGCCTGACGGCTGCCGCCTCCCCGGCGGCATTGCCGATCTTCCGATCCTCCCCTTCCATAGAGCTCTCCGTGGCCCGATCCCCGAACACCCCACCCTCCGACCCGGATCCGCTCCCCTCCGGCCTGCACCCGATCTTCTCGAAGTCCATGAACGTGGAGAAGAGGTCGTCCTCCGACCCGATCTCGTCGAAGCTCCCGCCCGCCAGCGGGTCCCCGGAGCTGAGGTCGAGGTCGTCTGGGATCCGGAACGCCAGCTCGGATCTGGCCCGCCGGTGGTGAGCCCCGCGCGGCGGCGGCGCCGTGCCGGCGCTCTGGAACATCGCCATCGTTCCGGCGGCGACCGGCGGCGCATTTGGAGGGAATGAGGAGGGGAGGCTGAGATTAGGACTGGGGTTAGGATTAGGGTTCGGAGGATGGGGCGGATCTTGGCATTTGGACAGCATCTCGTGCCTTCTTCTCGCGCGCTTTCATAAGGGGAGAGAGAAGAAAGCGAGGGGAGGGGAAAGCGTGGAGGGCGGGGAGAATGCTGCGGGTCCTCTATAGATTAGAGGCACATCCATGGGAGTTGCCATAAATGAAATGGACTTAGATCCGGGCGGGTGATTGGCTGGGGAGATCAGTTTTTAAAAAGACTCAGATTAGCACCGACCTTGGTGACCGGTGGCGTAGCCATTACACGATTTGTTGATTGAGGCGGCCGCCGGGACTTTTTCTCTCCGCTGCTGTTGTTTTCTTTTTCTAGTCCACGTCATACGATTGAGACCCGAAAGTGAGCAGTGGCATCGCCGACCCACGTGAATGAATCTATCAAAAAGCTTGTCCTTCAGCACGTGTGGTGCACGTGGGCGTCCAGGAATAGTATTGGTCTCGGTTCGACCCGACCGACACACAGGAGATCTCGGACGAGTTCATTCAGACCCCGAAAGGTTTCACTCGACGAGTTCGCCTTAAAATGTAACCGATAAGTTTTGTGAGAAATTTGAATGGTATAGGAATAAAGTTATGCACTATGTACCCGTGTATTACACTGTTAGGTTAAGTCGGGTCCAGAATGAGTCCATATTTACCAAATCCCAAAAACAAGAAGTCTAAATTTAAAGATTGCTGGTCAGGTTTAAGACCGACTTGTGAGTCTTGGTGGTAAATGTGCTTTTAAATGAACAATTGGTCCTTATCCTATCTATTCGTTGGACAATGTGGGAGTGCAAAGGTTGGATGTGAATCTAAAATGACTTAGCTTCGATCTATGTCCAAAGATAAGAACCATGTATAGGTCTCTAATTAAAAACCAGCCTCTAATCAAGTTAATTGTGTGTTTGACAAAACATTGACTTGTTTCAATCATAATTGGATGGATCTAATTCGGCATGGCGGGTTTTTATTTTCACTTGACAAAAGAGGACACCTTCCTTGGTTTATACCTGCAAAATAATTCATTGGATCTAGGTTTATTCTTGGACCAAAATGATGCAACCCTTCTCAGGAGATTGATTACATGATCCTAAAAAGTTGTTAGGGGTTACTTTATGTTTGGGTTCAAATTGTTCCAAAGTGGGCCCCTAAAATTGATTCTATGTCCAACATTAGATTCTAAGCATCATGCTTGACAAATAATAAATATAATTCAATATAGTCCTACCATATACAAAACTTCTGGACATGTATGTAAAATTCCAGCAAAGGATATCTACAATACCAAACAAAAAATGAACAATATATATATAACTGTACAATAATTTTGCAACTCTTTTATTTTGTTATACATCGTGAATAATATTTCATTTAAACTAATAATCTTATTTGTTACTTAAATATCTATGGATTCGATAGTTAAGATTTTCTAAAAAAGGCATGTCTCTTAAAGTTAGGAGTGAGAATATTGAAAATTAAAAGAATGCCAAATGATAACAAATCATGCAATGCACTTATCAAAAGCTTCCTACAATTAGAGATTTTTGTTCTTATTACACAATCTAAAATGATGCTTCGTTAGAGGAAATCCTTTGATACATCTTCAAAAAGATATACAATAAAATTTTCAATTCTAACCAACATGGAAAATTTCATACTCGTTGCAAATGTAATATAATCTAGTACTACAAATGATGGAAACTTTCTTGAAGCGTCCGATAGATGTTCAAGCAACTCACATAATCATATATATACACAAAAAGAAAACATGAATTCATTTAAAGAAAAATATGCAAGAATCAACCATCATTAAATTCTATAAAAATGGCTTATATTTAAAATTTTCAATTCCAAACATAACCCTAATCAAATAACTTGGATTAGATTTCTTTTAAGAGACCCGACAAATATAGGACTTTTATAAATAAAAAATTTCTAATATTGATGGACTTTAAGAAAAAAGCTAATATAGTAAAAAAAATAATCAATATTTTAATTAATTTATCTAGCAGCAATGTGCCTACGAACATGCATTGTAGCTAGTTTATCAAAAAGCCTAAATAAAATCTAAAAATTTACATATTGATGCGGTTGAGAGTTCCGAGAAACAAACACATCCAAATCTATAGACATGATGGTTATAGGCAACATTATTGGAGATATTAGCTATAGACAAACCATTGTGTACATGGATCATGAACGAGATCATGGAGAACATTAGTTGCATTGAAGTTGCCGACGATGGTTGCAAACATCCAAGATGCTGATGGCAGATGATGTGAATTGTAGATAGCTACTTCCAAGAGGTAGCTAACATTATTCTATTAAACAATTCCTTATAGTTGGAAATTAAAATTATAGACTTGATGTATCTACCAGTCTCGAACCAATTTAAGCTTATTTTGATATATTCAGTACAATACATGCAACAAGATCTAGTTAAAATAAGGGTCTCTTTAATCGTTCGTAATTTGGCATCTGAATTTAGTTTAGGTTGGCGGAGCTCATTTCAGCTACTCGATGGGTCCAATTTAGGAGCCACACTGGCTCGATGTAGTTTTGGCCCCAAGTGTTTTCCGTAAAGTGGGCTCTCGACCGCATCAAACGGCCTAGAAACCAATCGATGGTAGGATCACCGTCCAACCATCTCAAGCGCCCTCCGCACATTCGAACCGCTGCGTGTCCCAACGCTTTCCTCTTCCTTTCTCCGGCCACTCTATTTTCCACAAAAGCCAACAACAATGGAATCCTCCAAGCACCAGTCATGGAAGATCTCCGTCCAAGCCAGATCCAAGGGCCTTGACTTCCGCATCGACGCCTCCAACATCCTCCCACAATGGGGCAAAGGCGGCGAGAAAATCTCCCTCTTCCTTCGCCTCTTCCGTTTCTTCTCCCTCAAGGTGGAATCAAAAAACCGAATCCCCCCAAGAAAAACCAAGCGGAAATCGAAGTTATTCCGCTTCCTGGCCAAGATCTTTCCCCGGCCAGGAGAATTAATCAGAAGCAAACTTGCCACCAAGAAGAGATCACAAGTTCGGAGCCCCAAAATCGGTTCTCCACCAACTGATGGCTGGCATCACCCATGCCAGGTATTACATTCCCATGCAAAACTCTTCTATTGCCATGCTATCAATCTCTTTAATTTGCCGGTAATTGTTGCACTCATGCAAAGCAAGTTTTCAATAAAATGATCCCAGAAATCCTGGTTTTTGTCTACTGGAATAATCTAACTAATTCTGGCTCATATCTCATTGTCTAAAGAAACCATCAGTTGGGTGTGCACACAGTGTTGACCTTGTGTTTGTTCGATATGCAGTATAAGGTGGTGGCGATGATGGCAAGTCTTTGCCTTCTCTCTCAGTCAGCAGCAGAAAAGGATGGTGGTGGAATTATAATACATGCACTGGCTTTTATCTTTTGCCTAGTCTTACTGCTTAAAAAGAGGAAAACCCGTTCCGATTTGTTCTGGGCCTCTAGCGTGGTGTCGTTAGTTGGGTTTTGCATGGGTTTTTTGAGTTACACGGGTCTTGTTGCAAAGGCTGCTTGGAGGGTGTGGAATGTCATCATCTCTCTTGGCTGTTCGTTTGCTTTTTATCAAGTCAGTACGTTGTCATCATCTATGCCGTTTCTCTTTAATAAATTCAGACACACGAGTATATATGCGCATGAGAATTAGAACTTTGTGGATCATGCATTTTTTTCTTTTGCATGCACATATTTTTTGGCACATTTATGTTAGTCATGGTTCAAAGGCATGCCTTTACTTATGTCCGTGGATGGAATGCAAATGGATGGGCTGCATATGTTTAGAGAGAGCTCGTTTGAAATTCACTTAACTGTTGTCTTTTGAGAAAGGAACTTTCTATCAAGGAAGATGGGAGATCATCGAGTGCATTTCTCCTTAATCATGTGCTGATGTGCTAGAAAGAAAAGTTCAATTGAAACTTATGTTCAGTTGCAATATCATTACACTGAACCTTCTAACCAAATTTTGAAGATTGAGTAGAGTGTGCGTTTGCTGAAACATCAAAGACAACTAGATTTTTCCTTCTCTTTTAATGTTTAGATCTTATATACATGAATTTTGTAGTGTTTTCAGTGTTTGAGGTCTCAAAGTTTGAAAAGTCTAATTACAAGAATGGTGATAAATTTAGAAAAATTCTAAAATCTATGATCTGATGGGAGAGAAGAAATAAATTCCTTCAAACCGCTCAACTTGAATCTTAAAAAAAAAAAAGAAAATAGAAAAGAATTGGTGAAAGAATAGGAGGATCAGTTTATTAATATATTAGACATTTTATTGGAATGTCAAGGAAGCATTCTTTACCCATTTGGAGTGTTTTCTTTAATCTACTTTTAATCTATGTCAATCCTTCTATTTACTTTTAATTCTCATTTTTGTAGAAAAGTTCCCCCCTATATAGTATTTTTATAAAACCAATTATGTATTGCATGCTTTGTTTTCAGTTTTCATCAACCCAACAACGTTCTTTATTGTAGCCTCAATTACTCTTTACTTTTCTTTATTGTAGCCTCCTTTAATTTTCTTGTAACAAGCTCTACGATTAGTAAAGGCATGGAAGATTGCATCCTAGATATCTAATTAGGTGATTTTTTGCTATACTCTAAATCATTATATAAGATCATAGGAAATATAAATGCAGGTTTTTAAAATATCTCTCTTCGAGATAAATGAAATTGACCACTTGCATGATTGTGATACTCACCTGAATAAGAAATTCAAAATAGAGTTCTCAAATTGATGAATAGGCACATGAATTTCAGATAGGGTGATCGCTTGCCTTTGAGCTCATGTTGTAGCTGCTTGTTATGATTTGATGATCGGAACTTGGTAATGACTTGTATCTTTCATATAAATGCTAGGCTATATGGTCGAGGACTTCACTAATCATTGAGACTAGATGGATGATACTGCTCATTGTTTTGGTTTTGCTTCCATCTTTCTTTTGCAAGGTACCTGATTCTGATCCTCATTTATTCTAACCATTTTTTGAATATTTATGATACTGATACACTAGTTGTTTTACAATAAAATTTGATTTGTGAATTGAATATGAAATATTCTAGTTAGGTTAAACATGAGAGTTTTTTCTCTGAAAAATATCTTGATGTCAGGCCAAGATTCTCTTTTTGGGGTCATGGACCATTGATGAACCCATTTAACAATGCCATTTCCATCAGCCTCATCCATACTATCAATATGAATACATACAACTGTAAAGAAAGTATGAAGAAAGAGCCTTTCACCCACACTGGATGTGGTGAATTTAAAGACACAGCCTTTCCACTGAGAAGAAGGCTATGTTACTGGTCAGGATGCCCTAATGAGCATTGCAAATTTGCCCATTTGCAGGAATTGGTGCCTACTTTGGAATAACTTGGACACAAGATAAATGGTTTATCTCATATAGGTTTGCAACCCATCAGCGATCCAAATACCCAATATAGAACAGTTCTGATGTAGGTCTTCTTCTTCTTCTTCTTCTTTTTTAAGTTCTCCTAAACCTTTATGCTTGTTTTAAGAGGTTTTCTTCTATTTTGCTGCACAGAGCTGCATCATGTACAGAAACTTGCAAATAAACCATTTGACTTATTCTCTTCCAGGGTGACATCTGTTACAAAGATTCATGCTTGACTTTTTTTTGTCAGGTTAAATTTTTAGGCAGTGATTCTACATAAGTTTCTATCACGCTGCTATATCTTCTTGTTTAGATACATGTGCTGTTGGATACTCATAAAGAACTGATTGATTAACTATTGTAGCATCACAAAGAATGACATAGTCTGCTAGCAAAACCTCTTCCTCATCCATTAGAAAATCCCATAAATGCAGGAAATATCTTCGAGCTAGTCTACATATGCTACCATAAAAGAGGTTCCTTGGTTCCTTGGTTCAATTCTCCTCCTTTCTGAACTTTATAGTTTCCTAATCTGAGATGCATTCTAGAAGATAACGTTAAATGTTTGGCCTCCGAAATGGTTACCATAGAAGACAAAGATGAGAACAAAATCAAGAGGAAAATTTTCTTGAACTGTTAATATCCGACAATCAATAGGATTATAAAGTTTGCAGTTCATATTGATATCAGACTCTAGAATCTCACTTCGAAATAAGTTTGTAATATGATGACTATGCGAATTTGTCAAACACATGCCCCCTTCACTCTCTCTCACGCTTGGGCTCTCATTGCCATAAATTTTTATGCAAGTTCGATAAATATGAACGTGGTAATTGAAAATGTTAATTCCATGGTTTGTAAGCTTCTGTCCTGTATGCTTGTCCAAGACACCCATTAGTTTAGAATGCACTAAACAGGAGTACAAAAAGATGTCCAGCAGATGTCACACATAAATTCAGATTCCAACAGATATGCTTATATTAAAATGATTGATTCAAATATCTGATTCACCATAATCCATATATGCCGAATTGCCAATAGACAGTCCATAGGCAAAGAGGACAAGGAACTCAGAGAAATCAGGCATTTGAAGTCATGAATGGGAACAATAGGGAAACAACACAAGAAGAGAAAACGAATTCCAATGGTTGACTTTTCAAATAAGTATAGGGAATGGAAGCAGGGGCGGTACATATTTGGGAGCGGAATTTGGTGCTAAAGCTTCTAATCTCTGCTTCAAGGCTTCAAACCCAGGTGTTTACATGACATTTTCCCCTTTCACACATGTTTATTGCCTTGGTATCATATCCATGGTTTCTAAACCTGGAGACCTTCAGAACTTTGGAGGTCTTAGACTTTGAATGTTAATTGTCTTTGCCTTAGACTGGGACTGCTTTGACCTTGTATCAGAAGCTAGTCTTTGCCATACTGGTTTGTCTATATTAGTAAATTCATCCTTCAGCTTCAAAGTGTATCTAGCCACATGTAATGAATGCTAAACATAGGATGCTTTTCCAAACAGTGTCTAACATTTCCTTATTCCACCATTCTATCTTTCTACAATGCCATCTGTGATACATAAAATGGAAGACCAATGATGACACAACCAAATTCTGAATTGACTAAAACTCAGCTGAGTTTGCCCAACTTGTTCATACACCAACTATTTCTGTTCTCATAGGATTTGGATATAATATATTTGGGCCTCAGTAGAGCCCACTGATCTCTTTCTGCAATATATGAGGCAATAGTTTAACAGCGTCCAAGGTATTTTCTAGATTAATAAACTATGAGTCTTTTTTGCAAAGCTTGCACTGAACTTACCCACACGAGAGAGAGAGAGAGAGAGATTTCTGACATGCTTCTGTTATGAAGTTGAGCAGTTCAGTGAAAGGCACGAAAATTTTGATAGATGGGGCACCAGCTTGGATCCCTAACCTACTTCGTACTTGCCAAGCCTTGTCCCACACTGTTGGGTGATAGTTGACTTGGCATTTATAACTATTTGCTTCTTTGCTTTTTTGTTTTTGTTTTCCCAGTAATACCTATCAGTGGAATATAGATGGAATGCAGCTGATCAGAATTGAAATTAGGCCCATTGAATTATAGACATGTCAACATGATTAGACCTATCTTACAAAATTGGATGGAACACATTGGAAGCATGACTTGATTAACTCGAAGAGGGCAGATAACTCATCTAACTCAGCTTATCCAAGTTAATTATGGAAACCGGCTCCCCATTCAGAAGGAAAAGAAAAGCAACCAAATTGGATATTTTAGACTTTCAACCAAATTTGAATGCTTTTCCGACCAGGTTAGGCCGAGAACAATTTATGCCATGATCCTCTCGGGTGTGTTCATTGGCAGATAGAACTTGAAAGATGTTTTTATATGCCTAATGCTTTCTGCTTGTGGCAGCTTGGAGAGCTTAAATACCTAGAGGCACTGGGAGTCTGCATATCTTCAGCAAACTCATTGGTGAAGGGGATCTGCAATATTTTGGTGCCATACATTGCAACAGGGCAGTTCCGTATGTGAAGGATGAATTCCAGATATAGAGGTATGATGTCATGGAGTTGCTTGAAACTTTGCTTGACATGGCAACGACTGCATCCATGAAGACTGAAGGCTGAATTTTTATGTAGGAAGCTTGCAACAATTCGAGAAGCCGAAACGATAGCTTGAAGCATAATAAGTGGCAAATTATTAAAAATTGTTGTGGAGTTGGGCTTGATTTTGATTCACTGTAAAGGATAGAAGAAGAGAGCATCACTATTATGTCGCATGAGCCCTGCATCATCAGTAAATACAATCATTAAACTTGAGTTCTCAATGCGCATGAAATTTCATAAATTGATGAAAACCTTGGACCTTCTATACTTTGAGTGGATCTCTGTTCGCATTTCTTCATGGCTCAAGACCATCCTTAAGCATTACAATGTCATAAAGGCGTGCTATTCAACCAGAATTTTGAAGGAAAAATTATACTTTCGCCCACACACACACACACACACACACACACACACACATATATATATATATATATCCATTGCACTTTTAAAAGGTTTTATTTAGATTCTTAAGGCTACATTCCCTAAAATGCCATCTCATTGGCACCCTTTTCGCCCCCACCATGCATGCCCCTCCAAGTGCACCTGCATTTGGCCTTCTTCTTGCTCCCTATTCCCATCATCCTTGCCATTGTCGCTACCAGCAACATTTTCTCACGAAGTCACTATCGGGGAAAGGCTTGTGAAGTAAAGAGACCTTGAACCACCTTGGTGCTTGGGCTACCTATCGGACTGATTACTCTCACTCTGATGAATGTCTCTAAAAGCACAATTATTGAATTTGCATTTCTATTTATTATATTTTGTTAAATAAAATGTTTGGCTTTATGTTATTGTGGGTTGTACTTCTCGATAGCATGGCTGTATTCTATTCCGGATTTGAGGCGCAACAATAAATATACGACGCAATTTCGAAGATGAATGTCAGGATCATATTGCAGTAAAATGTAATTTTAAGATCTACTTGAGACTCTCGCTGTATGTAAAACACCAATAATGTCTTTACATTAATATCTTTAAAGTAGAAACATTTTAAGCTAAAATTTTAATTGAAAATAATTTTCATTTTTTGATTACTGTAAGATTTAGAAAAGTTTAGATTTCTGAGTTGAACTGAAATATAGAATTCTACAGGGTATTTTCCTTGAAACTAACATTTAGCTGCATAATTGTCTCATGCACAAACTTTTAATTTGTCTTCTTAAGTAGGATTCTCAGAGAACATTGGGAGTAAGATGTTTCATAGCTAGAGCATCCAAGTTTCTCTTGGATCTTCCACTTGAGTATGTGCTAGCAGCTCTCATATTAAAGCATCATGGCTATGAAAGCATCCATTTCACACAAGCTACGATATATAAACCATATTTAGCAGAAGAATAAATAGGTGTTAAACTCTTGGCTGCTGTATCATGGTATTAGAAAGTAGCCATGTCCATAGTAGCTTGTTTTCCACCAAATTTGTTGTTGTTTACCTTAGCAAATAAAAATCTTTTCTAATTTTTTTTTGAGCAAAACAGAGACCAATGGGCAGCACGCCACATTAGTAATGTTTTCTGCAATTTTCACTATGCTTTCGTGAACACTGCTGTAAAAAGCACAAGTATGAAATCTAACAGACCGACCAGTTGACCTGAAAAGTTAAGAAGAGGAGGAAAAAAAGAGAGAGAGAACTTCCAAGGAAGAACTACAACCATGGATTTCATAATTTCCAGTGAAAGGGAGAAACTCAGGCGCAAATTTCTTCCTTGCTCTTAACATATAGCTTGATTGGAAGGCCCATTGCTGGATAAGGCAGAGGGTCTCTTGAAATCGGCTCATTAGGAATCACCTCAGACCACTCATAGTTTGTGACCAAGTGATGCACGATGAGCAACACCTCCATTCGGGCAAACTCGCTGCCGGGGCAAACATGCGGCCCTCCTCCAAAAGGGATGTAAGAGTATGGAGGATACGACTTTGAAGTTGGTTCAAAGCGAGATGGATCGAACTTCTCTGGCTGAGGGAAAATATGCTCATCCATGTGAGTGCCGCTCGACACCCAAAATACCTGCAATATAGCGTTGATAACACTTATAAATGCCTGTCGAAGATCATTGCACTATACAAGTACCAGTGGTCCATTAGAGCACACCATTCTTAGTATTAAGTGCAAACTACCTGCCATCCTTTAGGTATGTGAAAGCCACCAAAAGATGTATCAGTGATTGCTCTCTTGAAATTGCCAAATACTGGAGGAGTAATCCTCATCAACTCTTGGGCTACTCTCCATGTATACTTCATCTTCTGTATGTCATTCCATGTCAGCCTTTCATCAGTTCCTTCCTTCTCTCGAAGAATTTTCTTTTCTTCTGTAGGGTCAACACTCATGCGAAATCTTTAGTATATGATTGTGAATGGTCATACACCACTGTTTAAAACTTCACTTTAACATGCCAAAGAAAATAGAATCCAGGATGTATAGAAATTTACTTTTTGCTATATAAAAACTCGACTTCCTTTACCATCAAATTTAAGATATTCAGATATAAAAAATATAGTATGAGAAAATTAGAGCCAAAGAAGTCTATAAAGCTGGCCTTCAAATTCCATTAAAAACTGAGCTCACCTTCCAATATGTAATCGTAGAACATTTTGTCCCTGGCAAGGTGCCTCACAAATTGAGTCAGAAGGATGGTAGATGTATCATGGCTGCCAATAATCAGAGTCATGATGTTATCCACTAGCATATCTTCAGAAAGTTCCTCGCCATTCTCATCTCTCAAGTTAAGAAGTGAGGAGATCACATCATTCTCAGAGCTGGCATTTCCTTCTGACAGCTTCCTCCTTTCCTCAATTAACTTTGAGAAATACTCAAAGATTCGTCTTCGAGCTGCCATTGCTCGATAAAATGAGGTTGTCGGAAAGTTTAAATGCAAACTCCACATCCCTTTTAGAGCAATTGTTAAGTCTTCGAACAATGAGTCCAGCTCCTTCCCATATGGTAGTCTGAATAGCAGAGCACATGCCACGTTGAAAGTGATCCTCTTCATAAACGGGACAATCATCACAGATTCCTTTCCATTGAACTCCTACATCAAAGTCATGTCTAAAAGTTCAGAATTCAATGAATAAAAGTAAAAACTATGTTAGTGAAATTGAACAGAGATCTGGAGATCATACCTGGAATATTTGTTGCTTTATAAGAGAGTCCATATCTCTAACGTACCTCTGGAGGCTCTCTGGCTTGAGGAAGCTGGCCATGGCACTTCTAAGTAGCTTGTGATTATGTCCAGTGAGTTCAAAAGTGTTGTACTTGCCCATGATAGAGCTGACCGTGCTTGGTTGGTTGCTCATGATGGCGTTATCATTATCACTGAAGATGAAACGGTTACCTGCTGTACCAGTAATAACAACTGTTGGTTTCCCCATGAGGGAAGTCTTAAAGATTGGTCCATAGCTTCTGATCCGAGTTTCCACCCATTCCTGAGTCTTATCATGCTTCTGGGCCTTTAGGAAGCTTATAGACTCGCCGAACAGTGGCAGTCCTAATGAACCAGGAGGGAGCCTTTTCCCATGGAAGGAGAATGTTTTGAACATGTAATACCCGCCAAAAAGGATTCCAACAATTGCTGGTACAGCAGCAAGAAGCACAGGTTGGGATTCAATTGAAAGTTGCAGAAGGCCAAGTAGGCCAACATCCATGGCTATAGTACAAACTAGCTTTCCTTGCTCTTGCCTTTCTCAACCTAGATACCAACTCCAACTCACATTTATAGAGGTGGGGATGTGATTATATAGAAAATCACATCAAGAGACGGCCGATTTATATTACTAGCGACAGAAGGTTCGTGGACCAGATGATTGAGACAAGCAATAGCGATCTCTCTATTTCATTAGGAGATGCAGTTAAAATACTACTAGATCCTGTAATATTAATCTTATTTTGAATTATCTTAAATTATATCATGATATTTTCATGTGAGGAGCAGTAAATTATATCATTATCATCCATTTAGATTTGTAAATGTTCTAATACGCAAAATTTAAGTGGATCTTAGAAGATGCACATAAAAAACTTATTTCCCCATTTTCAGAACATGCTTGTACTCTTTCATCGTTTCAACCTGTCTCTTACGTCAACTTTAAGAACTAGAGATAGATATATAAATATAAAAACCAGAGGAACCTTTAGTTAGAAGTGATAAGCTGCTGCTTTGTCCCGTTCCCTGAGGAGTTGGTGCTTCAGCGTCATTGGAGATATCTTCTCATCTGCCAGTATGTGAACTGATCCAATGATGTCCGACAGCAGCGTAGAGACTGGCAGGAAGACGAACACTGAAAAAAGATTCTCTGGGCATGCCAAAAGCATGCAAGTGATGCTGGAAAACTGACATAAACTACAAAACAGGGCAAGAAATTTTTTTATCTTGCTAGTTCAGCTCCTGCATTTGAAGGTAACATCATAACTGCAGGATGTATGAGGTGCGCCGGCCGGTTATCTTGTTTATAATGGTTAGCTTGGTTACATAATAATTTGCTAGGATTTTCAGCTCAAGTGATTTCAGGACCAGCTAGACTCCCTTTATTGTCATGAAACTGAAGGTATATAATTTTGGGTTATCTGAATTACAATATTTCATCATCAAAATTATGAGAGGCATATCAACATGTACATATTCATATTCCTAGGACATACAATATGTCATCATCAAAATTATGACATGGAGTAGCATGCACGTACTGCCCACATACAAGCACATATACATACATATATGTATATATTTATCATTGTACCCATATACAGCTATTATTACATACCAAAAACCAAAAAAATTCAACAAAGCCAACTAAATAATAATATTTCATTTAAAATTATAGACCATAGTTCTCACTTGTGTGTTTGTGTGTGTGTGTGTGAGAGAGAGAGAAAATGCCAAATGCTGTTGATGCTGCTTACTCTGAAAAATACAGTCAATATACAGTCCTTATAATTCCTTCTACTCTAAAGTTGTTCCTCACCGCATGTTCGATGTTGTGGCTGTGCTGGTCCCTTGCTCGTTGCAGGCCCTTGGCAAAATGTAGGCTCGGTGATTTACCTAAGGCTAGGATTGGTGATTTACTGAAGGCTGTATCTATACTCGGTGATATACCTAAGGCTAGACTTGGTGATTTACTGAAAGCTGCATCTATCTTGAGATTCTCCTTGGTTTCTTCAAGGATGGGCTCCATGTTGCTTGTCTTTCTGCTACTTCATTTTGTTGAAAGCTTGCTAAGTTTTGGTGTGAAGGAAAAATAAAATAAAATGGGAGGGATCGCCATAATAAACTGGAGATGGACTTTTTTTAAAAAAATAATCTGGAGATGGAAACACGGAGGAGAGCACAAAGTTTTGATGAGATACCATCATGCCCTTGGACCTTCTGGCGGAGTAATTTTTTTTTTTTTCTGTGGATAATAGTAGGAGTAACACTTGTTAGATACTTGAGTCAAATACTTTGGGAAACAGCAAGAATACGATTTGGATTCAGAACCTCCTCGCCCATGAATGATGGCTGATTTGATATAACAATCCAATCCTTGTAGTTAGAATACCAGTAAACCATGTTCTATTGGGGCCAGAATCTAAGCTCAAATTCTGGGCTCTGAGTTTAACTTGAAAAGTTTTCAACCTAAAATGATCTTGGTGGCAGTCTTCTCAAAAAAAAAGGAGAGAAAAAAATATAAATGGATTAGTGCTGCTAAAAGATGATGCACAATGTTAATTCCAATTGATGAAACATCAATTCGATCCAACTCATTCCCATAAATTTTGTAGGGCCAAATTTTAGAGACAAAAAAATTTTTAAATTCTCAAAGAGAAAAGATTGCTCAAATATTTTTTGCAGAATGGTATATATAGCCAAATTGATGGGTTAGCTTTCTCAAGAAAAAGAATGGAAAATATTTTTAATTTGAAGTACAGAAAGGGGATCCCCGGGACATTCAATGGACCAGAAAAAAAGTTCTATATGGCTTAAGCAAGTTTCTAAGTATGAATTAGATGTATATGTGTCTGTTTACTTATTGCTTTCACACTGCACCAACTTATACTCACATTAAAAAGATTAAGGGAAGCATCGCTCAATAATTTTACTAAAAAAAGTGGGAGCGCTTCTTATCTTAGTTTCATTATTTAGTTGTTGTCATCAATATAAGAAAGAAGAGAGTGACAACATTGCTTCCATGAGAAGACAAATTCCCGCGTTTTTCTTCTAGACAAACACAAGGAAAGCCATGCAAGGGTGGGCGATGATAAATATAAGGGCAGTGAAGGAGACAGCCATGAATGATTGAGGAGAGAAAATTTTAAATCAAGTCTCATGGGAAAAAAAATATAAAGTCCCTGTTTGTCAACTACCAATGCATGAATGAACCAGAGATGCCAAACATATACTAGTTTATCTGTTTGTTGACTTTTTGACAAGTACCTGGCTTCTTCCAGTCATGGAATCAAAAAAACTAATCCAATGCAGTGGGATCCTGTAGCTTTAGATTCCTCTAAGCTTTTGGGCTGCTTTATGGGGCTACTTTTTTGTAGTGATTGTGACTGCTCATCCTCCTACCTTTGAGCAGAGGAAAGCACTTGTGGAACGCACCCAAACCATGTAATCAATAACAGAATAATATTTTCGTGTCTTTTTTTTGAGTTTTTTTATTACTTTTATTGATGTAATGATGATGAAAGAGTTCAAGAGACATATCTCTTAATCAATTTGGGCTTCAGTCCATTCTCTTAATAAAAAGAAAAGAAAAGAAAAGAAACTCGAGCGAAACATCGACTGTTATATTTATGGATGGACTTTGGGTCCTCCACCAAGTGCAAACTTGGTTTTTGCTTCACATGATTGGATTTTGAGATCAGTGTTTCCACATTGCAGAGGACCTAAACTGTACTCTAAAATTTCTTTGATTTCATTGTCTGGTTTTTGGCAGCAGCTCTTTTTTACATGCGTCCAATTTCTATATCATGGAGGTTTGTAATTAGGAGGGGATGGGTGTTGCTTCCTGGCTGTCATCAAATTTATCTAGAAAAATATGGCTTTAGATGACAATAGAATGGTGGATTATAGCTTATAATAAGTCCCTGGTCCTATAAATTACTGCCATGTACCTGAGTTCCACAAATTTCTACAAACATAAGAGTACAAGAAGAAGCTACGCGCCCAGGATCGTAATGTTAGGACCAAATATAGAGTACAAGAAGAAGCTGGAGACGCAAACAGACACTAAAATTACAATTTGCTCACTTATCCCACTTCAAAATAGAAGATTGCAAGAACTTATGTGGATACAAAGTGACCCTTTTTACACTCTTTATTTAGCTGTAAAGTCTGGAAATAGAGCATGCCGAGGGTAATTCATATTTAACAGGGCTGTTTGGATTCCAGTTTAACCGGTTACTGCTGAATAACGATGGGAGGAAATAAAAGAGACCTTCTCTACGGTGAAAAATTCATCTTTTGAGTGCAATCTCTTATCTTTTTATTTTCTTTTCTGGCAAATTGCGTGCCAGGACCGGTGCATAATAAGTTTTAACTGGATCCGGCATGGTGTTTACCGAGACTGAGTTCAAATTTGGCAAGCTTCTATTAGTCCTAGCAAACTCTTCTTCGAAACTAGTTCAAATTGGAAAAAAAAAAAAATCTCTTATTGACTAATTTTAACTAGTCTCGGCGTGCTGCATGCGGTGACAGAGTTCGTAGTTATTTGACGAAAAAACGGCGTGCCGTTTGCCGAGATTACTCATTTCACAAAAGTTCTCCTATGGGAAGTTTCAATTAGTCCCGGCATCCGAAGTACCGAAACTGGCAGGTTACCGCTGGTCCCCGGAACCCATCCACTGTGTGGGAAACTGGGAGTTCGTAACCCTTGCAGAGACTGGTAAATATTTAATATTTTATAGGTATAAAAGAAAACTCTTATATATGGCACTTATAACAAAGTCGAGACTACTGCATACTTGACCCAGAACTCTGTTTTGACAAGTTCCAAAATGTTGGCTTGGCAAGTTATGATCGAATGGCCAGCCATCAATGCTAAGAATATTAATGGCCAATACTAACTTTCAGTCCATGGAGCCTGGGCATCATGATTTTTATTTTCTTTTTCAAAAATAATGGTGTGAGCAGCACTAGTTATTTCATCGGAAGAATTGAAGAATTGCACATATCAAACAGAGTATTCTTTTACCCAAAAAATAAAAAGAAAATCCTCCTATGGAATAGCTCTGTTTCGAAGGATTATGCTGTCTTTGAGTATTTATAAGAACTATGTATACCAGAACTAATATATGGCCATGTGCAAATGCACATTTAGAAATAAAAACATTTGAAGATTAATTACATAGGGTTGAGCTGCAAAAAAGATAGATTGATAGAGATAATACTGATAACATAATTGAGCGAATAAACGTATTCTTTTAATAATTAGAATTGTTTCTAGGATTTCTGTGAGCAGAGATTTGTGCAAGAAATTACAGGTAGTTTTCTTAAATTGATAGATCTGCATCTCACCTCAGTGTTCTTAATACGGTATACACAAAAGCAGTCACCACTGAATAGCTCTGGATATCTCAGTCCACAGAGGGAAGAAAAACGATGTAAAAAGTTTATTACCTGCGAAGAGTTGAATGTCTCCCACGTCCCGTAGGCCCCTCAGCTGAATCCTTATGCGATCTCATCTCATAAATTACAGGACACTGCATCTTTCTGATGGGTTGAATAAACTCAAGGAACCGTTGTATTTTAGTGCATGCAATGTTTAAGGCCATCCAGAAGTGCAAAGCTTTTGAAATCCAATGACCTAAATTGCCACAGTGATCATTCTTGCAACGAAAGGATAAAACGAAGCACAAGTCTTAAGAAATTTCAAGGTTATACTAAATCACAAATCTAAATATATATCAACTGAACTCATTCATTTTGGCAAGAACACCCCTTAATTATAAACATGGCATTACCTATCACAAAATGCTCACCAGTTTCATCTCCTGATGTAAGTACATCTCACCAATTCAAATGGGTGAAGAGAACACTACACAAAAGAAGCAAAAAAAGGCAAGCCTAATAACCACCAGCAGATTGCATACATCACACCATCTGATACTAAACAAAATTTGATGCCACTCCGACACAAGGAAAAATATTTTCAAGCAGCATCACTTCTTGCCTTGTCAGGACTGTTATACCCTTCATCAGCACCAGCATCCCTCTCCTGAGCCACAGAAGCAAAGTGACTCTCATCAGGTGTTCTTCCCTCGCTCTCTGCAGGCCCTTGTGGAATCGTGAGAGAGCTTGAGCTCCCTTGCTCACCCACCAAGCTGGTGAGCCCAGTCTGCTTCAGATACACCTCCAAGGGAAGGTTTGCCTCCTGCAGAAGGCTCATCATGCTCTGCTGGGGCCGCCCGGCTTGTGGAACCTCATCACGTCCAGGGTGGCAATTCAAGTCTATCCGCCCCTTGCTTATGTCAAGCTTCTCGATGATGGCTCGATTATATCCCGGCCCCTGCCCCAACTCATACTCCCGATGGACATCAAGAGGCTGAACATTTCTTGACAAGCTGCTCCCTTCAAGTTCTTCCTTGTTGCCCCAAGCAAGCCTCTTCTGAGCCTCAGCCTCCTCACGCTCAGACTGGCGCTTCTTTTTCCTCATCATGAGTGTTTTGAAGCGCCTTTTGACCGTCAGACACACGTTGCAGGTGCATGTAGGGCTATGCTTTGGGCCCTTTCCACTTGGAGGCTGGATGCACACGATGCAAGTGCACCCAGGGCGATGCCGTGGATGCTTGGTTGTCGTTGCAACTGAGGATGTGGTTTGATTACCAACATCTCCCAAAGCTGCAGCATTGGCCAAGGCATCCAGGCCAGATGATGCATCCAACTCTGGAAAGTGCTGTTTAACATTCGTCTGCTGCCTTCTGTAATCTGCATGAAGGATACTATATGAGAAAACATATGTTTTAGAGAGAGACAACTAGCATAAACCTCTACTTTGTAGTAAAGATGTGCAAAGATATACATGTTCTAAATTTTGTGAATGCTGGCAATTCACCACATCAATAACAGGTAAAACCAAGTCAACATAAAGATACAAAGGCCACAAACTTGATCCAGGGCCATGACAGTGTAGCAAATTAGAACTGAATGAAAAACACAATATTACAATAGCCAACAGTGTGGATGCCAAATATGAAACACAAAGTATAAATCTAAGGTCGATTATGGACCAAGCATCATACCATCAAATTACCTGTGTTATAAAAATTATGTTTACAATAGCAAGCCTAACCACACATATATTTTAATTTTATATCGAGTGCAAAAGAGAAGTCGAATTTTGAAGATCACCAAAAGTTACAGCCTAAACATCCCTATGTATACCAAACCTATTGTTGTCAGCAAACTATGTTCAGTCTCTTTGCAGACTGTATATAGATATTCATGTAAAATGCACATGAAAAAAAAATAATATTATGGTAAACAACAGAACGGATGCCATCAAATTACGATTAAGAAAAAATATGTTTACAGCAGCAAGGTTAACTATATGCATATTTTAATTTTATATAGAGTACAAAAGAGAAGTCAAATTTTGAGTATCACCAAAAGTTAGGAGTCTCACCATCCCGATGTATAAGAAACCCGTTCTTGGCAGCAAATTAAATTCAGTCTCTTTACAAACCATATATCAATACCCATGCAAACTGCACCACTAGAATCAAGTGTTGTTTTATGTGGTGCCTAATGCAAGGGCAGGCCCTAAGAGCTACTACGGTGCTTCCCCAAGATTGAAGCAAATACAAAACCTCACATGGTCTCTTTTGCAGGTGCTTAAACATCCCATGAAATTTCCTTGCACCAACACCATAATCCGTGGCATATTAAATCCGTCCAGTCAGTACTAATTTGCATTACAAAGAAAAATCACATACCTGCATATTGTCGGAGAAGACTTTGCAGATCTTTCTGGCTCAATTCTTCTGGCGCATGGCATGAAGATCTGCAGAAATGTCATAAATGAGTACAAAAAGAAGCCCACAACACCAAGATATGGAAGAGAGCATCTAGGATAAAATGCTACAACAGAGATGGAATAAATGTAACCATACAAAATTAAGAGCTGCATCACAACAGGCTTCCATTATCAAAAAAATGAAGAAGAAGAAAAAGCTGAACAACAAGACGGACAGCAAAATCAGCCTTAAAGGTGATGTGAAGGTTATGTCTCTGAAGCATCAGAAAATTGATTACTTTCGATATGGACATATTTAAGGCCTCACCAGTCTCTATTTTGTTTGTCGTGAGACGCACAATCTGTCTTATTAACTGTGTTTACAATGGTAGGGGATGAGATCCCAACACTTCGGAGACTTTGAGCAAAAGTGGTGTGCGATAGAGGGATCAAAGCAAACGAGGGTAGTTGAGGACAACTCTAGTAATCTCCAATAATTATTTCCATTAGAAGGCGATCTACCTTATCCCTAAAATTTAGGATAATGGAAAGTGTGGCCATCTGATCTCTAAAATATCTTTTTGAACTTGCTTCTTTTCTTGATATAATGCTTCTTTACATTACAGCTCAAGTGAACGCAGAATTAGTACGATTTCAGCAAAATGGAATGTATTTGGCACGATTATGCTATGCAAACACTTCTTGTTGCTGTATACCAAGTCTTCAGGTTCATTGCTATCGAATTCACCCTGCTGCTTGCTCTTCATGCAACTATATTAGAACATTTTCCGATACACTATTACTGAAACTTCCTACAGTGGTAGAATGACAATATAAGCATTTTAGGAAGATTTCATATGTTTGACCATCAAACAAGCAACGGAAATTTATTAAGACTGATACTAAATGATGTAATATTATATGATCTTATACAAAGTGTCTTATATAGATACTCAAGGAACAACCCATCCATCTCCATCAAATGCAACACATAACCTTGGAAAGGACAATAAAACATGTTTTTGATATAGTATTGCGTAATTAAGCATTGACAGCCAACCATCAGATGTTTTAAAGCAGCATTCACAATTGAGCGGGATCATTTTGTAAACAACATTACTATTAACCTCTTTGGGTCCCATGTGTTGTCAGCACATGTCCACTTTGAAGGAACAAGAACATCCACAGGCAGCCGGCGCCATTTGGAGCAATCATCACATTGAATCCATTGATCTCGTTCCCTAGAAGTATCAAGGCAAGCCAAATTATATGAACATATACATAAGAACAAATCTTTTCTCAGCAATGTGATCTTGATGAGGAAAATGAAAGGCGGATAAAATAACTTGCTATAAAGAATAAACTGACTAAGTATTTAATGGTTTAGCATCTGCTTTCCGACATGAACTTAAGTTTATGAAAAATTTGAGCAAGCAACTATGGCCAAATTGAACTTTTTTATTTTATTGGTGATCTTCTGATGCAATAGCAATAAGTAGATCAATGTCGTCATAGGTGCATGAAGCATGGCACCTGGCCGGTTTTTGCCCATTTTTTATGGGATAAGTGTCTACTTTTGATGTTTTATCACTTCAAATTCTGGCCATGTTTTTATATAGCAAAATTTATTTACTACTAAGTAAATTGTGGTATACTCAATGGATATGATATATTTTTTATGCTATTTCTATGATCCAAATATATATACCTATAATAATTTGACCATTAAAGATCATGATATAATTTTATTTATTTATTGAGATGTTTTTAAACAAAATTTTAGGCTTGCCTATGCCACCTAGGCATTTCAAGGGGGCACCACTTAGAACCACCTACATTCTGATAACCTTCAAGTAGATTGCTTGTTGCACAGGATGCGTGGAGATGGTTAAGGATACAGTTGGGGAACATTACTGTTTATGGCACAGCCGGCACTTTTCACACTACAATATGTCAAAAATGTAATATGAGATCTCAGTTAGTTTTCTTTTGCTTTATAAGAGTCTAAGATTTCGTAGGATTAATCCTACTTTTCAGGAGCCTAATTAGGAATTAGGAGATACGGTAGTTCCGCTGGACCCGTTAGTTGGCCCACAAAAAGAGGGTGCATGATCTCTCTGTGCGGCCTTTCTCTTTTGTTTCCTTCTCTTATCCTTTCCGTCCTCTTTCGATTGAGAGAAGTGGAGCGAAGGAAGAGAGAGCTTTGTTTTAGGAAATTAGTTGGCATCGAAAATTCTCCCCTTCCTTTCTTTTTCTCCTCTTGTTTCCCTTCTTTTTTTTTCTCTCCCCCAAGTATCGTTACCTATCTTGCAGTTATTTCCATGTCGAATCCTAGATATTTGCTTGCCGTCATCTTAATCTACCAATGGTTCAATAATCCTACATCTAAATTTGGTAGAATTTTGAATAAAGAAATGCAAACTCATTAGTAAAACCCTAATCTATTTTGGTTCTATTTTAGCTACCCTCCTACCTCAACAAATTTTACTTGATCCTGCATTGCCTCAATTTCTAGTTTCATTAAGGAAGCAGCAAACTCACTTATAACTGTACCCTAATCTTGTCTTTGGATTCACTCATGCATTACAGGCTGTTCCCCATGTGGTCCTGCACCATTGGCTCTTCCAAATGAAAATGGAGAAGGCAACCTGTCAAATACCTTCTTCTATTGGTGAGGGATGTGAATTGGTAAAGATACTTCTTTCTTATCTAAGTTTAGTTTCAGACTGGGATCAGGTCAGGGAGCAGAAAGTCCAAGGTCCACAGGTTTCAGCAGCAGCGAGGCAAAGGGTTGCAACATGAATCAGACCAAAGCCTACTCTGCACTTCTTTTATTAAATAAGGGTTTCAGCAGCAGCAGCAGCAGCAGCGAGGCAAAGGGTTACAATTCCATGTTGTCTGACAGCCAAGGGCCGTATAGATTATGAAAATTCTTTGGCATATCTCAGATCAGAAAAATGGGAAATCACAGCTACAAACTCAGGCCCACAAGGTTGACCTTGGTGAGTATAACCTCAAATTGCATGGCCAATGATAGATTTTCCAACAGGGTGTTTAAATATTACTAGATACATATTCTAAAAAGTAATGCTGAAAACTGAGGATCTAATGCTCCCATGAATGAAACTTAATCAGATGGATAATAACTTTGGGCATCTGAGGAAACTGTTACTTTAACAGGCGATGAGTAGTGGCTCTGCACTCGGTAGAAGCAGGATAGGTGACGAAATACATGAGATCACAACTTATCCCTATTTTTTGAGGGATAAGGTAAGTCACGTTTCAAATGGTTTTCGTTATCCCAACTAACCCAGATAACTTGTAATCGGGACTCCTCTCTCCTCTTTTCCTTGCTTGTAATCTTATCGGGCCAACAAGATCTTCCAGCATCCATACAATTCCTTATAATGTGATAAAGCTAGAAGTGGGCCAGGCCGAGCCATGTTCCTACCTGGACCTAACTTGAATTTTTTTTTTCGGGCTTCGGGCCAGACTTAGGCCCGAAAATTTTTAGATGTCCAGGCCTGAGCCCGACCCGAGCCTAGGCTTGGGCCTGGCCTGAATTGCCCATTTGGGCCAAAGATAGGTCCGGCCCGAACCCAATCGAAGTTTAATATTTTATAATATTGCTTTATGAGCTAGTTAAAAATTGGATTCTCTTCTATAATACAAGTAAATAATACATGATACATTATTCTCAGCTAAACTCATTTTAATTTGTTCTTTACTTTCACATTATTTTTTCTAAATAACAACATACAAAAACAAATCGATTCGAGCCTGAATTCTGACTCTGTTTCGAGCCTTGTTTGGGCTCGAGCTCGGGTCGGGCCCGAGCCAGGCCAACGACATACCCGAGCCTAGCTCAAAAAATAAACAGGCTTTACATTTAAGCCCAAACTCAGTCTGAACTTTTTCGGGCCTAGCCCGAAGCCCAGCCTGGCCCGATAGGCCTCGGGTCGGCCTGAACCCATTTCCAACCCTAGTGCCAGATAGACAATACTAGTGTTTGAGCTAACAAACTAGTTGAAATGGGTTGAGTTAGCTCTTCAAGAGATCCATAGTTAATGCAGGCAAATAGAACCTTGACAATATTCTTGATAGATACGAGCATCCTTGGAATCTTGGGGTTATTCACACTTCATGTAGGATTTTAAATTAGAATAATACAAAACATGGGTGATTCACCATTATACGTGCTAATAACCACATCAAACTTGTTATGAGTGATCAAACTTATTATTAAGCGATGACATGATTAAAGATGGTCTAAGTCACAGTAATGTTAGAATAAATGCTTGTATTGCGCCTAAAACCTCGCAAAGCCCAGATTTTCTTATGTCAAATCTATGTTACAGGTCACTGAACTTTTGTCTAGATAGACAACTGGCATGATTGTTCCAAAAACAAGTTCATAAAGCTAGTGAAATAAAGAGTACAAATATAAAAACCACTCTATGCTAAAGATACTAAATATAAATTTGATCAAACCTGCACATGCTTATATGCATTTTACAAGCAGGTGACCTTGCCTACACACATGCATCAATGTTTGTGCTCCTCAGTCACTCCTTAAGAAAACTTTGTGAACTAAGACAAACAATTATGTAACATAATCATCCTTACCCAGTAAGTCGTGCTGTGTAAATGGTTTTCTTCCCAAGAACTGGGGGTTCCTGCACCAAAGGGGTAAAATGGATCAGTTGCAGAGTCCAATTTGCATGCCCAACTGGATACTTAAACTGAAAAATTGGAGGCAAATTCAAAAAAATTTCACAGCAATGGTTCCTTTAAGTAAATATAAGTACACTACCCAAAAAAAGAAAAAGAAAAAAAGAAGATAATTGCATTTCATGAACTGAAAATTGAAGGCAACAGATCAGTGGCTGTAGAAACAACTAATGGCTGCTTCAAGATCTTAGAAAGTTAGTGGCAGATAAAAGTGAGGAGAGGTCAAATAAATCTGAGAACAGGACATTTTGCTTGCAAGAAAGTCAGCTAGTTGAGACTCTTTCGAGCAAAAAGCATCAGAAAATTGCAACTTACAAAAGTTTGCTAACTAATTTAAATAGTTCAAGTATAACCATTTGCTTTACAAATGTTAAAGGATTCAACTGATTAAAATTGTTAAATTCTTATACATGAAGTGGAATTGACCAGTAAACAACCAATAAAGGAAGTACAATTGCCACAATCACTTCTATTATCAAGTGACATAATATAACCTTGCTACATTCAATTAGTCTTCTTCTTCGGACCCATGTATGTTAGTACTTTGCAACAATTAGCAACAGCAGAAAAGACAAATGACAGCCAATAGTTCAAGGTCATCATATAGATGCTTTGTGAGGTGATTGACAGTAGGCTCATGCAATGGGCCAATCAATATGACTAAGCAAAGAGTCATTGCAGACGGTAGAGCAGGAAAACATAGCCAAGACAAGAGGCAGATGGATCCAAGAAGTATGTGTAATCAAAAAAAGCACATGGACGTGATGTTAATTTTCAATGGATTTTGCTTCATTGGGCCAAAATTTGTCAACTCCAATGCAAAAGGCCAAAATTCTGGCTAAAACATCGATGAGTTACTTGAAAAAAACTATTTCTGATCTCATAAAATTGATGGTAGCTGCATAAATTGCACAAAAACCAGCCAGACAAATTAGAACCGAGGTTTTACTACTGGACGTACCAGTTTGTACTAGAGGAAACTAGTACAGGGGCTTGAGACAGTACCATACGGACACATTGCATTAGGGGTGCAAATGGGTCAGGTCGGGTCCTGAGTGACCTTGACCCAACCCGGTTCCTTGTTCGGATCCTAATTTTAGACCCAGACCCAACCCATTAGAAGATCGAGTCGGGTACTACAATTTTGACCCAACGGGTTATTCGGATCGGGTCGGGTCCTACAATTTTGACCCAACGGGTCATTTAGGTCGGGTCGGGTCTATGTATAACCCAGACCCAATCCAAAAAATTCGGGTCCGGTTCGTGTCAACCCATCCATGGCTTCAGATTTGGGTTCGGTCGGATTGGGTCGTAGGATTGAAAATCCAAAATTACCCAAATTTCAAATGGGTGGGGTCAGGTCAGGTCAGTTCTGAATTCAGTAAACCTAGACCCGACCCAGAAAATGGAATAGATCTAATTTTAGGACCCGACCTGGCCCCATAGGTCCTTTAAAATGGGTCGGGTCGGGTCCCGGGTTAACCCGACCCATTTGCAGCCTTACATAGCAGACATGCTGCTTTTCTAATTTAGCACTTCTACCATGTGTCAATACAGGGGGCATACCATGCATTGTAGTATCCTACCCCACTAAGGTACTAATGTGGGACCCAGTACCGAAACATAAAACCTTGATCAAAACAAAAAATAATGGCATGTTTTGCTTAACCATATACTACTTATTAATTAATGTATCTCTGAAAAGATAAAATTGGTACAGGTAATATGCCATTAAACAAAATGAAAATCAAGCACCAAGGCAAAAAAAAAAAAAAAGCTCCTCTTACATTTTATCTGACACTAAAAGGATAAAGCAAGCAGGTAATCAAGAAACTTGGCATGTTAAAAGAAGTAAACCTAAAAGGCATGCAACAAAAGTTACCCCAGAATTTTAACAAGTTTGACTTACATCATATTCTTCAATTTCGTGATCGTCAATCATGACGACGCTAGGTCTTGAATTTGGAGCCGGACGCAGCAAGTTTTGAGCCTCCTCCCAGGTAAGTGTCAGCTCCAAAGCATCTTCACTATCCATAAGCAGCCTCCTACATTTGGCACCGATATTACGACTTCGCTTTTGTACAGGCTGCAGCTGCAGTCCCTCATTTGGCCTGCCTCCATGCTTATCTGTCTGATGATAAGACAGAAGAAGTCCTGGATAACCACTAGCTATAGGTAGGTTCTCGTTTACACCCGGGAGGAATGTTTCATTGCCAACGGCACTGTTGGCAATGGCAGAAATCTGAGAATCCTGCTTCAAGTTTTGATGTCAGAACACAAAGCAAAGTTCAACAAAAAATGTTTGATGTGGACTATAGCAAATCATATAACAATCCAAATCATACATTATATTAGAGACTCTAAAAATAAAGGAGCCAGAGGCCAGATTACAAATTTAACATCAGTCTCTCTAATACTGTGAAGACATAGAACTTGTTAGGCGAAAGAAAAGATGCCTGAGAGGCTTCTTACCGGCAAAGGCACAGTATTTGTCGCCTTTCGATAGCCCATTACAAGTTTTCCTTCAGGATCAATCCGGCTAAAAGTTACTGAGGAAAAAAGAAATATCAGTTAAATAATACTATCAAGTTAAACCATACAATTCAGTATAGCAAACTAGTGCAGGAAGCGATAGCAAAAAAGAGTAAATTGAGGACTAACGAAACGGGATGCAAAAGGGAGGACGTGCAGCATCATGTATATACAAGCAAAAGAAACTTAACTGATTAGCAGAAAAATATAAAAGCATATGAAATAAACAAATAAGATCTTTCAATTATACCTCAACAGTTAACCCCCCAAAATAATCTTTATATAATGCCCAGTTTTTGATACACAATCAGGCCGTTTACAGTACAAAATGTCTTGTATATTCACTATGTTTCCCACTAATTCTCACCTGGTGAAAAACAGCCTTGGGTTCTCAAAAAAGCCTCGAGGCGAACAGAACTAATTAGTTAAGTAAGTGATAGTAAAATTATAAGACACAAGTCTAGGGTTGCAGGTTTTGAGAATCTTGTTTATATGCTTGGCTTTGTTACATAGGAAAATGATAAACTCAGAAATCTATTTTTTAGGATAATATGGTGGTGCAAAATAACATTCAGGAGAAAACAACAAGAAGCATAGAAGTTAAAAATAAAATAAAATAAAGATAGATTAACCTACCATAACAATAGGAAAAAAAAAAACCACATGCATAAACAATAATATGATATTAGTAAAATGATAAAAACTAATTATCTAAAAGAATAAAAACCAAATTAACTAACTAAAAATATGAAAAATGAATGAAAAATTCTCTACAACACCATGTTGTGACGAAGTGTAGGAACAAGCAGCCTGAAAATAAATGCCATTAGATTCAAAGCATTGTTCAAGCTCACTAGAAAAGCACTATACAACCTACAGACTTGTAAACATTAAACAGTTTGACTTAGTGAAAGGAGATCATTTGCTGGCAATAATTAACAAACTCACGGACTCCTTCCTAACAAGGTCAGATTTTGGGAAAAGATCAGCTTATTCCTCTATCAAGTGTAACTTCCATGAGATGATAAGCAAGGTTCCTTCAAAGATTCCAGTCTGAATTTCTTCCTTACGCTGGGGAAAATAGTAATAAAGATGGTCTACAGCAAATGCATGCACTGGGTAGCTTTTCTAATTTCATATTTATCAAAAGAACCTTGGAAATTACCTGTATCACCGGCTTGCAATTGTAGTGACTGTATGCATGGAGTGACACCCTCCAAGACATACATTCTGCTGTTGTTATTTGGCCAAAACCTGAACTGGAAATGCCACTCTTTGCCCTTTGCATCTTGAATCGTCAATGGAAGGCCTTCTGGTTGAGAAATTGGAGGAAAATATGCCTGTAGAAGAATCATGTTGAAATAAGGGATATTCAAGTTATGAGAATCATAAGAGGTAAGCAAGAAGGAAATAGATGATAATGAGAAAACAAAATAGATGATATTCTTATATATGTATGTATGTATATTTGCATGTATATGTGTATGCATCTATGCATGAAGAACTTATGATACTCGATTTTCATTTGATTCAATCAAGTTTCATGCTGTCATAAATAAGCTAACCATGAAGATTATATGTGAGGAAAACTTTATATAAAGTCCAGATTTAAGCAAGCAGCCATAGTTTTATATGCACATTTACGCATTTTGGATAAGCTTTTTCTAATTATATATGTACTCACTGTCATGAAAGATAAATCCTTACAGTAGATAGTAAATGAATTACTAGGTGATCAGAACTCTAGATGTCCCTGACTGCATAGCAATCAAAAAGTTAATTCGACTAAGCTGTTCATCAAAATGCCTTAAAATCCTATTAATATAAGAAATTTCCAGGCATGAATAGTCAGGAGAAATGCAGCATAGCAAGACACACATACGATAATGGAAAACCTGTTTATAGTCCCTACATCAGATATGAGACCTGAGCTGATTATAAACATTGTTTTCATCAAACTGTACAAAATGAATTTTCTAGAAATGAACCGCAATTACCAAGTTAGAAGAGAAAAATGAAAGGAAAAATATTGAGCAAATGCAGGTATTACCTCAGCACAAGCTTTGGGAAGAACCAAACGTCCAATACGACCTGCATCACTTGCGCTCAAGACCTTCTCAAATAGTGGCACAATTGTAGAATTTGCACTTTTAGAAGAAGAATTAAGGAGACTGAAATATTTAGGGAATATGAAAAAGCAACTAAAACTAACAATGTAAGCTTAAGGACAAACTACAGCATACAATTAATGTAAAGACATGTTGTTATTATCCTGAGACAAAATTATGAGGATACTCTCCAGATATTTGCTGGAGTTCTTGGTCTGTAATCCTTGGCCAATAACGTGGAAGTAGTTGATTCCGGCCTCTTCCCTCAGCAGGTGGCCTTGCCACACGCATATGTGAAAATCCATCTTTTGATGCCTCTGGAGTAGCTCCGCTACCTGCCTTTGGAAGCCTGGGCAGAAACTGGCGAGCCCTTTGCACTTGCTGAAATGCAGAGGATGCCTTGTTCAGGTCCCCTCCTTCAGCAAGTGCATTAGCTGGGGGCAGCACCATAAGAGGCCTTTCTGCATCTGACGTCCCCAGAGTCATACTCAGACATGCCTGGGCTAGTGACTCAGATATCATATCATGTTGCTGGGACATTTGTGAAGACCCTGCAGCACCTTGGTTTCTACTTGAGAAACTCAACCTTCCTACTTCCCCTGCATTAGAGGCCAAATGGTCCCATCTGATATGCTGAGATGATCCATTTTCACCCTCTCTCTGCTCTAAAGGTACAATTCTCAGTTCGTTAGTGTCATTATTTCTGCCCAACTGCATAACCGCCTTTCCCTTACCAACAGCACTATCATCCATTTTAGCTTCAGCAGAGCTGGTTGACAAGTCACATTCACTACCTACCAAAAGCCTTTGATTGTGTTGAGGCAAAAATTTTTGCACGACTTCACTTGAAACCTGCAAAAGAGAAGTTTCAGATGACACTGAACAACATGATGTTCAAAAAATGCATGTTCTTGTTTCTTATAACTGACATTAGTAGTCGGTGAGCATTTATTAAGTGTTCAAAGAGCGCTGAAAATTGAAAACAAGGTGCATTTATTAAGTGCTGAGTGCTGACCAAGATCAACTCAATAGAATTCAAGGGTTTACATGAGGGGTGTGATAAGCAGTCATAAATGGGGGAACTGGACAGTAGTGTTCAAAGAGCGCTGAAAATTGAAAACAAGGTGCATTTATTAAGTGCTGAGTGCTGACCAAGATCGGCTCCATAGAATTCAAGGGTTTACATGAGGGGTTTGATGAGCAGTCATAAATGGGGGAATTAGATTGAAGGGCCCCACAATTGGATTCCAGATTCAAAGAATCATATTAGCGCTGTGTTAGACCACATCGGTGAATAGATCACCAATTTCGTCCATCTGACAGTCACAAATTATGATTGACATGGTGGATAGGCTAGCTAGGTAAAATGGCCGATTTTTTCTATGGTAGTCAATATGCTTTGCACGTGTCCATTGTTACATGTACTATGGTGCATTTGATATGATTCTGGGTATTTGTCTTACACTCTATTGGCAAAGCAGAGGTATGATCTATTGTTGGTACATGAGAAAACACTAGTGGAGATAGTAGAGATACTCAAACATTTGAGTACTTAAGTGAATATGAATGTATGCATGCACACGTTATATAAGCATATAGATGAAACTACATATATTGTATAAAATCTTACGAAGGAAATTTCTGAATTCTTCAGGCAGCTAATACACTGAACTCCACCATTGTCAAGCAAATCAAATGAGAACTTTGAAGCGATGCATCCACAATGAAGGCGCTGCAAATAGCACATTGAATAGGATACACCATTAAAAAAGTTCATAGCAAGAACAGATGGAAATTAAAATTATCAAATGTCTTCAAAAAATCCACTTACTTTACCACAGAAAAAACACTCCCTCCATCCTGATTGTTTCTGGTGAAATATGTCACAGAAAATTAACTGCTCATATGCCACACTAGAACGAAGGACAGACACGACAACAACATAAGAATGTTACATGTCATAAATTAATTTTGATAAAGTATTAATTGACCTGCTTTAATAGGAAGAGCATTAGTATCATTGGCACAAAACAAATGCTATATATATATATATATATATATATATATATATATATATATATATATATATATATATATATATATATATATATATATATATATATATATATATCAGAGTTCGGGGCAATAAGCCCATCTAAGCAAGAACAGAATGCTCTGCTCAAAAAATAACCAAACATGAAGCACACATGGAAAGAGAACCTTACAGAATACGTGGCGATAATTTCAGAAAACGCTTGTGCATTTCAAAATTTCGAAGAGGTAAAAATTAATCACACAAGCCTACATAACAGCCCTAAACATATTGAAAAAAGAGTAACCAGAGTAAAAAAGATTAGAAATTCATAATAAAACAAAGCATACAAAATCTTAAATTCAGACAATCCAGTACATCAAGAAACCAATAACACCATCAGTATCTCCACATAATCTTCCGGCCAACAAACACTACAAGAGAACAAGCGCAAGCCGTAAAATCTTGTACCTCAGAACAACAAAACCTGAAACGCAAATCCCCACCCCCCCAAATCCAAACTTCCCATCAAATCCAACAAAGAAACAAAAACCACCTCCAAATACTACTTAAAGGAATAGCTAGACACTTCAAGATTCCCAGGACTAAAAAGATCAAACAAAACATATAGATCCCAGATTAAAATTCAAAAAAAGAGAGAAGAGAAAAGAGAAAAATTTATACCCGCATTTGTTGCAGAGGTTTGCGAATCCACCCGATTTCAGCCCCCATCCCTTCTTCCACTCGCCCTCCGACACAGTGGCGCCACAGGAAACGTTCATGCACCGCTTGGTTGCCATCCCGAATCCCGTCTAATTCCACCAACCTGCCGATCCACGCACCACTCCTTTACCCCTATCACCACTATTAGCGTAACAATCAACCAAAGAAAACACACAAAACCACATACGTACACGTCAAGATAGAATCAAAGGAAAAAGATCCCACCTTTCTCCTTTTCCTTGCTTCTTTTACCGACAACCGAGATCAAATCAACAGCTCGTTCCGATCTCACCACAGAGCTCACTCCACAGAAATCAATCTTTCCGGCGAGCTCGAAAAGGTGGCAAGAAGTCGAAAGACAGAGCGATCCGGCAACCAAAGAGAAGATTTAAGAGCTCAAAGGGGAAAGATTTATCGGAGATGGAGATTGAGAGGACGAAAAGCAGACGAAGAGGAGGAAAGAAGTCTGCATGCAAAGAAGAGGAGATACCTCCGAGAAGGAGATACAAGCCTCCAAATAGTAAAAGAAGGGGGCGAGTAAAGAAGGGAAACATTTAATTCATGCACCACGACACTTCACGACAGCCCAGCTCTCTCCCTCCCTTTCTATCCGCCTGCTGTTCTAACCCTTCGGCAAAACAAATAAAAAAGGATAGCAATTAATACTTCAATTAGTATTAGAGGTGTGTCGAATTCTAATTCTTTGGACCCCACCGTCCCCAGCCGTGAGATTGGTGGACCCGCGCTGATCCGGCGGTCCGGGTGAGGTCACCTCCGGTGGCGGGATGTGGACTTCGGGGAGCGTATCAATGCGCTCGGTACATTGCAGTCAAACCGCCAGCTAGCTAAAAGCAGTACGGTCCAGGTGGCCGTTGCGCGCTCACGCCCCCCACGCCCTCTAGCGGTAACGTGACTACGGTGGTGAGGGGACCGAGGAGCGGGGGCGCCGTTGGGGGGATCAGAGCCGTTGGATTTGTTGATGGAGGGGGTGTGGGGTCCGCTTGGCGTTTTGAATGGTTGGCGGTGCGCCAGCGAATTGGAGCGGGGTCGCATGATGGACGGCTGGTGATGGGGACGCCGCACCAACGCAAGATATACGCGGGGGGGGGGGGGGGGGGGGGAGAGAGCTACGGAACCCAACCACAACCACATTACCAAATCCATGTCACATGGCTGTGCTGATTGACGGAATCCACGGGGTCTGATGCGGGAAATAGTGCACGAAACGGTTGCCGTACACGTGGCAAGTGCATGCTTGGTACGAATGCTTGGGACGCAGAATTTTTACATTAAATAAGCCCTACAGGGTTTCTTTTTGAGCGTGGGATGGGATGGGCTCCAGAATCATCTTCGTGTTGACGAAGACGAGAGAAGAATTTTTATAGGGAGGCACGAAGGAGGAAGGGGATTGGTTAGTTATTAAGGAAGGGGGGGGAGGTTTCGGTCGTTAAGGGATGGAAGGGGCCCACGGATTTTAAACCGTTGAGGTGATAGGAGATCGTAGGCCGTCTGATCAGCGACGCAAGCTTGCCGTGGGGTCATCGTTCGCGCGAAAGGAGGATGAATGAAGTCGCCGTCGGATCGTGCAATAGTAACTTAGAGATCTGTGCAAAAGAATAAAAAAAAAGTTTAGAGTGCTTTAAGAGCTGTGCGGGGTGCGATGCGACGGTAAACGTGTCGAAAGAAATCAATCCATTCTTTCGTGCGAAAGATGCGACCCGAATCCAGGGGCGGAGGAAGGCCGTACCATGGATTAATAGGGGTTGAGGGAATCTCTTGGCGACTTGGGATGTCGTGAAAGCAAGGGAATGAGAACAGTGACATGTCAGGGCTCGTTTGGTTCGCAGGAAAAGGAGGGGGAAAGTGTGGTCAACGGGAAAGTAATAAGATGCCTCTTGTTTGGTTGGAGTTTTCAAAAGAAAGAGAAGGAAAAGTTGTATTCCCATGGGAATGTGATTCCCACATTTCATGGGAAAGTCTTTCCCATGAGAAACATGGGAAAGTTACTTTCCCATGAGGCGGAAATCACTCCATTTTTACTTTTTCCCAAAAAGTCCCTTCAGCATTAAAGAAGCATTAAAGAGGCATTAAAAACCTAATTTTTATTAAGGGTATAATAGGAATTATATATAACTTTCCTAGGAAAGTGGATGGCCAACCAAACATAAGCACCTTGGAAATTTGTCACTTTTCCATGGTCAACCAAACATGCCAAAAGTACTTTCCTAGGCATCCTCTTCCTAGGAATTTATTTCCCAGGAATCATATTCCTAGGAAGGAAAATGCTTCCCGCGAACCAAACGAGCCCTCAATGTTTTGTCATAAGGCACTGTTGTTCTGAGAAGTGGTATGATAAGTATATTTTTTTATTAATTTTTGATAATTTGAGGATAAGAATGGGGTGAGAGAATCTTCTACATGTATGAGTTGCTGGAGAAGATAAAAGGCTGACTGATAGTGCCTGGAAAGGTCAGCTTACAAATAAGGCGATAGCCAACATTTGATTTGCTCAGAACATTGAAAGCTCTCTCACTCTTGATCTTTTTCCTTCTCCATCTTAATTTTTAGGACAATGCATTTAAAAGTCAGAAATAATTTCACCTAATCATTTATGTTTCTGCTCCATTTTTATGGCAGATGATTGGTGGATTACTGCAATGACACATCATTCATTTGACTCCGATGTACCATACCAACTCTCGACCATCCCCAAGAATTGATGCTCCCACGAGAATGAGTGATACTGGAAAGCAGCAATTTTAAAAATCTAAAAAAAAAACGCTATTTTATTTTGGGGGGGGGGGGGGGGGGGGGGGTAAAACTTAGTATAGCTGCTCCAATGATGCAAGAAATTTTTTTTTCACATTTGCAAATTTCTCCTAACACTCCCCTTGATATAGCCAAATAAGAAAGAACAAAAGGTTTTGCTACAGTGCTGCTTCAAAATTATGAAAGATAATTTTTATTTACTATTTATTGTAAAATAAATGCTCTTGATTTTGTCGTGGCAACTAGTTATATATAGATGGTGGAAAGTCCAGGTATGTATGGAAAGTATTGTAATTTGGGCATATTCCAAAGGTCTTAATTGATACCCTGGATAAGCTCGTCATGACATGTATTATAATTTTAACAGCATTCAACAGTTATAATTAATTCTCTTTGGATGGTTAATTAGGGTAGCACCTAATGGTTAATTTTACGGGCTTCTTGTCTTTCTCTCCTGATCTACTCTCATCTTTTTGACGGTGATTGGAAAAGCTTTTTAGGGAAAGAAGCCGAAGATGCTGAACAAGAGATAGAGAGGGAGAGGAGGAAGTCGAGAATTTTGTAGTATATAGATTAGGGCTATCTAGACCAAAGGAAGCCAGGAGAGGGATGTTGAATGAGGGAGAGAGAAAAGGGGTGAGGGAGAGGAGTTGAGAGGAAGTAGGCGATTAGGACCATCCAAAGTCAGAGATTAGGGCACCAAATTCCATAGAAAATAATAAAAAAAAGAAGATAGGTAATCAGTTAGAAACCAATTAAGGCAAATTTTATGATATATTCGTAATAAGAAATGGTTAAAATGAGTCTCTATCTCCTAACAAAAGATAAACAAGCATTATAGCAAAGTCCAAGAACTGAATGGCCACGCACCGGATCTAGACTCATCAATAATAATGTACAAGATTTGTGTACCATCAGGATTTTGTCTTTTTTTCCCCTATTGCAAAAGGGGCATTTAATTAATGGAGAAGAAAGTTGCAAACTAATAGTGTCTATGAGGAAAATTTATAGCATTTTTTAAAGGATCTCTTGCATGCTTGAGATAAATGTTGGAGTATAGAGTGGGGTTTATGATATACATTTTGTATCATAAGATCATCACACGTTTTTAAGTGTTAGGGTATACATATAGTTCTTATGAAAGGGGCAACATTCCATCCCAAAGTAATGAAAAGATGGTCATTAAGGTTTTGAAAAGGCTGTTCTAATGATCTACTCTGATGAATTTGTTGTACTATGTTATATAAGCTGTAATTGAAATTTTGATAACAGTTCCATGATAGTGGCTGTTATATATGGTAACTATATAGGACAATAGAGGGTGTTATTCGGCAATTGTAGACAAAACAAAATAATGCCACGAATTTTTTTTTCTTTATTAATTCAGCAAACATTGTTTGGGTTTTGGACACCCAACGATGTACTTTGTTATTGGCTGCTATATTCCGTCATAAAGACTTCATCTTGAATTAATATTTGTTTAAGTAAACTTAGGCTCCGTTTGGCGGAGATGCTGGTAGTCGAGCTTTCGAAGGTAAAGCTTTTTGATAACTACATTTCTAAAGTGTTATAAAACTTTAATATGTGTTTGGTAAATAAACTGAAAAAATACTTTTGGTATGACAAAATGATTATAAAAGACATTGCATAGTATTATACAATAAAAAATAATAAAATATAATATGTATTAATACATAAATATATACTATAGCATAATATTACTGTAATGTAATATAATATTATTATAATATAGTAATATAATATTATATACTATAGCATAATAATATAATATAATATAATATAATATTATATAATGTAATATAATATTATATTTATAGTATAATACAATAATAAAGGTATAAAATATTATAATTATTAGCATTATATATTAATATTATCATTTTCTATAAGTATAATATTATATCATGGGTGTTTTAGTCAAAAAAATTATAAATCAAAATAGCTTTCCGACGCTTGCTAAAACTGCTTTTCTGAAAAAACTCCATTTTGGAGTTTTTCTTAAGAATCTGTTTTAACTTTCTGGCAAAGCTAAATAGCTTTCTGAATTTTTTACCGAATACGTCTATGCCAAATGGGTCTATAACAATTTCAAAGGGGTCCTTTGTCTAGCTTTTTTCTAAAAGAAAATTTTCAAGCATTGGTCATCCAGTCCTTCGATCATGGCCGTGAAAAGTTTCGGCATCAGGAGATCCCGTCTTTCGATTACGGCTGTTTATGTATTGCATCGATGGACGGACCCAAGTGGGTGCTCCCTGATAAGCGAGCGGTGGATCTGGGGAGCGCCGACGGCCCCCCACGTAAACCCTCAAGTGCATGCATGCACGACACGCGTCACGACCACGCTCTCCACTCGTCTCTTTTTAAACACCTCCTCTCCACCGCCTGCTGCCCCCCCTTCCACGACACAACTATAATACAAACTATAATTCAAACTTTCAGCAGAAGCAGCTAGAGAGAGAGATGGGAGCTATGGGGGATCGAACGGCGGTGATGCTGCTGATGCTACTGCTCTCCTCCTGGTGTCTGACAGCGGTGACAGGATACCGTGGGAGGGGGGCGAGAGGAGGAGGAGAGGAGGAAGAGGGAGGAGGGAGTGGGAGGCGGTTCGTATTAGAGGAGTCGGAGGAGGTGGTGAAGGCGGAGGGTGGCGAGGTGAGGGTGGTGAGGGGTTTCGGAATAGGTGGTCGCCCCGCTCCCATGCACATCGGCTTCATTACCATGGAGCCCAAGACTCTCTTCATTCCCCAGTACTTGGACTCTAGCCTCATCCTCTTTGTTCATAAAGGTAACTCCTCTCTCTCCCTCTCTCTGTGTGTGCGTGTTTCACGCACGAATATTGAGGCAGCCCGTTCGAATGGTCAATAGAGAAGCAATTAATTGAAGAAATCCCTGAAACATTGATAAAAAAAATCCATCAGGTGAATTGCTTTTCTTTTTTCTTTTTTCCTTTTGGCTGGCTGACATGAAGAAATGATGCTTTTTATTTTTGTGGATAGATCATAAACTATATAATCCAATCTTTGAAAAATTTGTGAATTCATGAAGGTGCCATAACTTTTTTAAAAAAAATTCTATATCTTATTTCACTATTTCCTCAAAGTTTATCGCTGCCAAAAGTTTCCTGATTATTTATTTAAATCAGATTTTTGGGGAAATTTTATTTTTTTATTTTATTTCTTATGATAATTTACATTGCCGCCAAGAGATCTCCATTATATCACCCGAACCGCTAGTTGCTAATTAAGGACAGGGTGTTACCGATAGGGCATATTAAATCACAAATATTTATTTTATTTTCTCTGGGCGCCTCATACCCCCGATTAATTAGAGGTTTAAGGTGCAGCAATCTCATGGAAAATTATAGCTCTATATACGTGCATGTTATATAATTGATGGAAATTATTGTGCTTCACTATGGGCAGGGGAGGCGAGGATTGGCTGGATTTACGAGGATAACATGGTGGAGAGGCGGCTTAAGATGGGAGACATCATCCACATCGCCGCCGGCTCCACCTTCTACATGGTTAACACCGGCAAAGGCCAGCGGCTGCAGATTATTTGTAGCATCGACACCTCCGAGAGCCTTGGCCTCGGCCCTTACCAGGTGATGCTGAAGCCGCTTTCCCATCCCGTTAATTTCCATCGTAGATGATACCCATATCCGTATATTAAGTTTCATTTAGTGATCACCTCCCATGATTATTTTCTTGCAGTCATTCTTCATCGGTGGAGGAACTTATCCATCATCCGTTCTTGCCGGATTTGATATCGAAACCCTCACAGCAGCATTCAATGTAAGCGAATTGGTTTGCAAAGAAACTAGCACTAGCAATATGCATGCATGCAGTAAGTTGAGCCTTTAAAAGTTCTGGTCTTCTTCCGTAGGTAACTACTGAAGAAATGGATACAATCCTGGGGGCTCGTATTAGAGGGCCGATTATCTTTTACAGCGATAGGGCTGCCGACCAGTCCCGCCTGTTGGCCTCCTGCATGCAATGGAAACAAGTCCATAAAAAAGGATCTTTAGATTTCAATGATGTCGCCGTTGACGAAGGAGGAGGAGAGGTGCAACAGGAGGAGAACAAAAGATGGACATTGAGGAACTTCCTCGCCAACCTCCTTGGAGGGCAGTTCTACGATCGCCGGAAAGGAAAGAAACAGAGTCCAGACCATGCACCCGATGCGTATAACCTTTATGACCGAGATCCAGACTTCCGTAACAACCATGGTTGGAGCATTGCTCTTGATGAAGGCAACTATGCTCCTCTGGGGATCAACGACATCGGCGTCTACTTAGTTAAGCTCACTGCAGTGAGTAATCTTGCTTAACTATTTGGTTTCTAACCTATCGTGGATCTAGTTCGTCCAGTTTAAGGAACTTTTTTTTTTATCTCAGGGATCAATGATGTTGCCACATGTGAATCCAACGGCGACGGAGTACGGCATAGTGCTGGGAGGATCAGCGATTATTCATTTGGTGTATCCTAATGGAACCGCGGCCATGAAAGCCGAGGTTTCTGAGGGGGATGTGTTCATGATCCCTCGATACTTCCCCTTCTGCCAAATTGCTTCCCTGAGTGGGCCGTTCGAGTTCTTCGGGTTCACGACGTCGGCGAGGAGGAACCGGCCGCAGTTCCTCGTAGGGGCGAGTTCGATCCTTCGAACCATGTTAGGGCCGGAGCTCGCAGCAGGGTTTGGGGTGACCGAGGAGGAGTTGAGGAAGGTGGTGGAGGCGCAGAAGGATGCTGTCATTGTGGCCTCCTGGACCCTGCCCAAGATAAGGGGGAAGGGGGAGGATGAGCCGTTGCTTATCAGAAGGATGGCGGATGTTTGAGCTTTTGGCTGCCTCGCTTTTCTTTATTTCAGTGCAATCTTAATTATATGCATGCAGTTTGTTAGGGGCTTCATGTTTTGCTCTGTTGGGGTTTTACATAATCTTTTTGAGTTGATTAATAAGGTAGGAAATGGGTACTTTTTGGTTGGCATGGAAGACCTCGAAGTGCCTTCCTCTGTTGAATGTTTAAGCCCTAGATCAAGTAATCCATCATCTTGGTAATCCAGATTTCCTAGTGGAAAACACAAATATCAAGGACTGACCCTCAAAACTGACAGCAGATAATTCAAAAAAAAGAAAGTTAACAGACTTTTCACATAACTGGAATCAAAAGATCTCTAATTTGTCAGTAATATACAACAGTAAAGAAGCATGGCTTCAAAATTTATGTGAATCATTGGCTCAATGTTAAAGAGCAATCAAATCTATTGACTGATATGCACACAGAGAATCAAATTTGTGCAAAATCCAATACTAGTATATGACAAATCCAATTTGCCCTTTGAGCCACATCTTGAACAAGAATTTGAAGCTCTAGCAGGTCACTATTCATTGTTCTGGACAAGTATAAATTAAGTTCCATAGGCGTACCAATGGACATCCTTAGGCAACAGGACCTCAGTGAGAAGACTAACAATCCATATTTGCAGTGACATATGGGAGTATATTAAACTGCAGATCTGAAATGGTGCAAAAGAGAAGAGAGATCAATTTAGGGGGAATATGATTTGATCACCATGTATCATGCTCTGTGAATAAGCAAGTCCATGCTATTCTGGAGCTATGAATGCTACACAAGTTTGTGCCATCAACATGGGGCTTGATCCAGCAATTAGTACACCAATAGTCTTAACGGGTGCCAGCTAAACCACTATGATCCATAATGCTCTTTCACAAGCTTGGATACAATTCTCGACAGATTACACATAGCTAGAGACAAGGTCCATCGGTTGACAAACTTTTTAGAGATAATGAAACTAAAACAGAGTGAACAGTTGATTCTGAGGAAATTCCTAAAAGTGCTGATCCAGGAGCCTAATAAAGGCAGTCTTGTCTCTGTAGAAGGAAGGCATTTGAAGTCTGCTTATTAAGAACTAGCCTGACATAAAGACTGTAACAAAACATCCTGTTCCAAGGAGGCAAGTAATTACAAACTGCATTACTTTCTAGAAATTAGCTTACACTAAATGGGAAACATACACAAATAGGTACAAATCATTTGTAGTAAACCATTTAAACCCTTAGCAGGGTCATGGAAGAGACAGATGAAAGACTAACTTAGCATTGTAATAAATTGTAACTGCATTACTCGAACTATATAAATGCCTTTTCTGTTAATGAAAAGCTTAATTAAGAGTATTACAGCTTCATAATTGTCATTACTGGTTTCGTCCATTTTGAGGATCTTTAAGCTCCAACATTTGCAAGGAACAGCTTCTATGCTTCATTTGTTGTTTTTCTTACTCCTGCCCTCGAACCATTTCTGATTGCTTAAATCTTCTTCCATGAATAACTTGCCCCGCCATCCTTAAGGCTTCAGAGTTCAGAGTATATTGACAAAACTACTGAGCTCATTTGATGTCATAGGCAACATATCCAGCAGTTGATGATGATGTGCCCATTTCTAGTTGGATTGTTTCTCATATATGCGCATTTGAAATGAAACTAAATTTCATTGCTTGTGGATCATGGAACTTTTCCATTAACACTCAACAGGAGATGCAAGTGCTCTCATGGGATGTCTTCAATTGCATATGAGCAATATAATCTTCAGTGGGCAATTTCATTGCTATCTTTGCAGCTCATTTTATGAAATTGATATTCGCACATGTTAAGTATTCTTTACTGCTTTGATCAGTTTTGCTTTCCCCACCTTGAATATGTTTTAATTCCTCTTCATTCTGCCAATCCTTTTGTGGTGTCCAATTGGAAATTACATTCCGTTTGATTGCAGCTGCATATACTCCAAAAGCATCTAACAATCTTCCCTGTCGACTAAGCTCATTGAGCAATACACGAAAAGAGAATCTACTAGGAATTTTCCCTCTTTTAATCATAAGAACCAAAATACCTAATGCATCATTAACTCTCCCTTCCTCACATAAAGTTCGTAGAATCACATTGTATGTCATCATTCTTGGAGAATACCCTGCTCTTACCATCTCATGCAAATGGGCTAATGCCTCATCAATCTCACCACCTACAGCAAGAGCTTGAACCATCAAGCAATAAGTGTAAGGTGAAGGGCCAAAATCCATTTCCATAACCTTCTCAAATAGCTCCTTAGCATCTTTTAGCAGTTCACCGTTGATTGTTGTCTGTCTGCAAAGGCCTCTGAGGAGCGTGTTCATGACTCGCACATCTACCTGAAAACCAGCCTCCTTCATTTTCTTGTAAGTCTTCCAAGCTGCAGAAACTTCACCCCATTTTAACAAGCCCTGTAACATGATGCTATAACTAATTTTATCCGGAAGGCAATCTCCATGTTGCATTTCTTCCAAAAGGTGAAGTCCTTCCAAAGGCCTGCCTTCCTTGCAACACCCATTAAGAAGGGCATTGTATGTAACAATTGTCGGTTTCAGTCCCATCTCCCGAGCTTCTATTAACAGCTCAATTGCCTCATCCGGCTGCCCAACCTTGCAAAACCCATCAATGACCAAGGTAAATGTATAGATATCTGGCATCTTTGTAGACTTCTTGATTTTCTGTAAGAGTTGAAAGGCCTCCTCCAACCTCCCCACATAACACAGCCCACCGATAAGGCAATTGTAAGTCCTAATTGTGGGCTCACACCCAACTTGATTCATGATCTCAAAAACCTCAAAAGCTTTCTTCAGTCTTCCCCTCTTGCACAAACTGTTAACCAGATCCGTGAATGTAATAATGTTTGGACGAAACCCACTTTGCACCATGTCATCTAGAACCTGTTTTGCCTCATCCGGTTCATTCTTCTTACATAAAGACTGAATCATGATAGAGAAGGACAAGGAATCCGGCGACAATCCACGGGATGGAAGCTCAGAAAACAGACTCACAGCAGATTCAAATTCACCAGCTTTCACTAGAGCTATGAGGATGTCATTGTAGTCAGAGATGGTTAAACTTTTATCGTCATATTCAAAAACATCAAGAACCTTCACACGCTCTTCAATTGGTAAACCACTGATTTTCTTAACAAGATCACCTACATGCAACCTACCACTTCTATGACAAGAATCCAAGGACTTCACACTGTTGGCGGGTGAATAAACCTTTCTGTCAGCAAAATCAACGAGCACGTCCTGCTCGTTTTCAAGCATCCCACTATTTTCCTCAATGACATTGGCAGCATCATATCCTTCCTCAGCGGGCAAGGTACCATCTCCCTCAACAGAACCAAGGTCCACTCTTTCCCTGTCAGTATCCAATACATAATTCTCTTCTACAAAATGGACATTTTCCTTTTCGGCTATTCGACAATCTTCATTAACTAAATGGGGATACTCTGCTACTACTTCACTAGCATCGCAGTTAGCACCATTTTCTTCGTTCGGCAATTCGCCATTTTCCATCACAAAATCCACCATCTCACCTGCTTGTTCCGTGGGAATAACACCATCTTTCTCCGAAGATTGAGGAAAAATACCACTTTTCTCGACGAAATTAACTAATTCTACTGATGTAGTGGGCAATCTACTGTTCCTTCTACAAGTGAGAAATTTTGGTGATTGTGTGCATGTTGTGTGTACTCCACAAGAGAAAACTACTGTTGGAAGAGGAGTTGGATTACCTCGACGGGGATTGGAGGTAAGTTGGGGTCTCTTCCCCTCCAAATAAGACTCCGAGAAGTAAGGCAAATGAGAAGACTGCAAGCGTGAGGAGGAGAAGAAAGGCGGCGGGGAAATGGGAAGGGGGGAAGGGGAGCGAAGGGAAGACATGAGAGAGGGAGAGAGAGAGGATATGGTTGGATTGGGGTTTTTGAGCTCAGCTTGAGGTTTATGGTGTCGAAGAGCCGTCGAGGGAGTCGAATCAGGATATGGTCACCTCCGGTAAAAGAAAACAAATAAACATATTTCTTTAAAAAAAACCCTACACCCACCCTTCGTCCCCAATTTCCTTCCCGCTCCCCTCCCTTCCCTCTCTTTTCTCTTCTCTCAGGCGGCCAGCGACGAGGGCGGCGGTGAACGCAGGTGGAGGCATCCCTCTCCCTCTCCTACCCTCCTGCAGCACAGTTGCTGGCTTCCCGGCGGCCATCTCTCTCTCTCTCTCTCTCTCTCTCTCTCTCTCTCTCTCTCTCTCTCTGTGGCTGCTGTGCTGCTTGCCAGCAATGCAGCAATGACTAACCCTCTTGCCCTCTCCCACTTCCTTTCCTCCCCTCTTCTTCCCCTTCTTACGCTTTATGTAATTTGTATTAGAGTCCTAGTATCTTAGAGATATTAAATTTAAGTGATTATTCGTTTAATTAGTAATATGTGTAGAGATGATTCATCTATTCTACAGTTTTTCCCAATTTATGCAACATTGATGATATTCTTCCGGCCCAAATGGCGGATGCTGAGAAGTAGAAAGAGAAGTTGATCAAGGTGACAAGTTAATGTTCTGTTTTTGTTTTATTTTTTTTCATTTTATTTTATTATTGCTTTTAGGTAACCTTTTACAGATAAGATTTAATGGGACTTCTAGTTGAGTGTTGTGGAGTAAATAGAATATGTTTTTGAAAAATCTTTTTTCCTCAATCTTTTATAATTAGCGTGCAGTTGAATGGCTGGTCTCTTACTGCACCTATATCAGAATTCGTGTGTCGTCTATAATGTATCTCCTTCTTGTCTGGAAAGTCAAACTCTTATCTAGTGTAAAATTTCTCCTCAGGGATTTATATCAGTAGGAAAGTCTATAAACCAGTTTAAACCTCATCTTTTTAAGCTAACAAACTGCACAAAGGCAAAACTTTATAGTATCTTATAAACATCACAGATGTATAATGTAAATGAGATTTCAAGTGCAATGCAACATTCTCCATATGATTCTAAACATTTTAGTCTTTTTTTGACTGAAGTAAACATTTTGGTCATTACTCTGTTTGCCCTGGTCAGCAAGCCAATCTACTCAATATGCCTCCCTGAATGTATGCTGAACTTTGTTCTGCATTACTTCTTTATCTTTTCCTTAATTATGTTAATAACAGATTGATATGCTCCTTTTCATACTCTATTAGTATATATTAACAAAACCAGTGAATCTGATTGCATTACAACGTTTATTGCTCCTGTAGAAGTTTCACCTATAGATTGAGCTCTTACCGTGCTTTATCTACGGTTGGGTTCTTATCTAAACAGGTCATTGTTCTAATAGCTAAATGGCTTTATATCTCCAATGCTGAATTATGTTCTATTTTGAGATTGTCAAGCCCAGTTGCATTTTATTATTTGAAAAATCTCTGCTGACACCTTGGTTTTACCTATTATTTTTCTTATTATTAATTCCCAACCCTTGAGGATTTGATATTGTCAGTGTCAGTCCAATTATTCAACACCCGCTTTTTCTTTCTTATTCTTTCAAACCTTCACCTCTGAATTTTCAGTCATTAAACCTACAGTTGGGGAATATCTTATTGTCTGGTCTATCCTCTTTCGCTTGCCTGCTCCTTAGGCAGTTCCAAGCTTCCTCTATCACTAATTTTGGTGGAGTCAATGTAATGTAGTAATGTTTAGCATTTAATATCTCAAAGTGATAGGTAAGTTTGGAGAGGTGTTGTGGGGGGTATGCCATGATCTTGATTTATAGGTTAGGGATATGGCTAGCAAGGAATGCTCTTCCTGGGGAAGCTTGGAAGACATTTTATGGTTGTCTGCTAGCTGGGTAGAGGATGGGAAGAGTTGATTGTTGGCACCATTATAGGTCCTCTAATTTTAGTACAAAAACTATTTCCCATCCCCAATTTCTTGAAGCTGTTTGTTATATGGATGTGATTGATCTGATTTGTGCTTCTTGATGATGTTAATTTTGACAGATTTTGTTATCAAACTTCCAAGTACATATAACTGTTTGGCCTCATGCTCTACTTATAGATATTTTGGCAATCTTTTTATTTGCTATCATCAATCTTTCTGACATACTGAGTGTAAGTTGAAATCAACGAATCTTCATTTAGTGAAGGTACCCTAATCAGAAGGATTTCTTTTCGAAAGGTCCGTCTATATTACTCACATGTTTTATGCCTTCTTTTTATGGGAATTGTTGGGGAAGCTCTTTCTGAGCAAACAGTTGTAACCAGCTCACATTTCATTGATAAATGAGATGAGACAGGAACAGCATGCAAGAGGGGAATTGTTGGGAAAGCTTGAAATTGAAGAGATCTCCATTCTAGAGAACAAATTTAATTGTTGATGGGTGGTTAGTGAGTAAATTAGGGAAAGTATCAGGAATGCCTTGGTCTTGGTAACCTAGCGGGTCAATCTAAACATTCTCTGCAATTAACTTTAGTTTTGTGGAGAAAACGCTTTGACTCATGGAATGGAATAGTTTGAATATTAGAGTTTAAAATGGATAGTGAAGGGTGTGCCACACAAAAAAAAGAGATGTCATTTTTGCTGGTCTTTGGAATGGTTCAATTTAAAGAAGGGTGGATAATTTTGTAGATATATAGTTGATGAGTAATACAGGGTAGTAAATTAATTTGGAATTTCAAACTTACTATAGGTCTTATGCATAATATTTGAAATTTTTTAGTTGTACATGATTGTTCTGTCTACTTATTGAAGTAGGCAGATTTGGTCAGAAGAACCTCTGGGTATTTCTTGTAAGTGATTCTGTTTATTAGATTATTGGTCATGAATGGATATGTTGAGTTATGGCACTCCAATGGTTGTGGAATGCTTTTGATTGTTGCTGTAGCTTGCAGGAAACTGATGGCTAATCATAGGAGGTGCTGTCATGGAATTGAAACTTCATAGTTCCATTTACCTTGTGTATATGAGAATTGAGAGTTGCCTATCATCTTCTCAAGTATAAACTTAAAGTATTTCAATGCTCAACATTGTAGGAGCATCTTTATGAAATATGGGACGACAAACTATGGAGATCTGTCCAGCGATGGACTTTATGGTAGATACATATGGAAAAGAGTTTGACCTTCATGAAGACTATTGGTGGATTACCATCCAGAAGATTTTCATTGACAGCATATGCTGACATTATTTTAACTCAACAATTGCAAAATGCCTCATCCATAAATGTTAAAAATTGATGGGATAATTGGAAGCATCTCCTTAGCCTATCATTCTTTATAGTTACACAGGTTCTTATGTTCCCACATTTTGGATGGTCAAGCTCATTTCTGATTGAAAGTCTCCCTTTGGGGTCTGGTCCTCCATTGGAGGAGTGATTGGAAAATTCTGAGTTGGTAATTTTTTTCTTGCTTTCTTGTCTCGTTGTCAACCATGCTTCAGATGAAGTGGAGGCTTGGTACAGTGTGAACTGAATTTGAGTTGATGACTAACTGGTACAATTATGTGCTCATAGAAGTTTGAGAAAAACTCCATTAGGTGGGTATTTAGAAGGTGATGCATATTAGTCACTCCTCCATTTTATTTTTTTTAACAGAAGTGAGATCAAGTTATGAGTGGATGATTTGACATGTTGGCTGAAGTGCCAAGAATTGCACAAGGAAAAATTAATATAGATATAAAAGTGGCAGATCTTCTTTCCGTATTGGGAATAACTTGTTTCTAGAAACCTCTCTGCATACTTAGATCTTCTCTTTGTAGTAGAAGGTCATCTTATTCTATTAGTTCTTTCTAGTCTGTTGTTGCTTTATCTATAAAAGTAAGTTTGCTTCATTTCAGATGAAAGACTATTAGAAAAATAGTTCTATTGTTTTGTCCCGTGTTCTTGCCTAGACACTATGTTTTCAGTGGGTGTGATCCATGTCAGAGCAGATAGGATGGTTACTTGTGGGCATTATGAATGGCTCATTGATTGCTTGCATAAAAGTTCTGTTTGTGATTCCAAACTCGAGCTTTGTCCTAATACAGATGCAGCCCGTTTGAAGAATGAAGATGACACACCAAGAATAAAAATATGTGGGGCCTCATAAACACCAGGTAACAGGCCTCCTATCACTCTCCCCCTCCAATACGTGCACCCCAGCACCCCCCCCCCCCCCCCCAAAAAAAAATAATAATAATAATAATAAAAAGAAAAAAAGAACAAAAATGAAGGACACTTTGCAGCAAATATATGGTAGGACAGTAGAGGTTAGCAAGCGAGTGCAAGTTCTTAACAACAAGCACATATTTAATGGCATGGACAAATTCATATTATGGAAAAGAATATCAGGAGATGTATTTGGCGGGTATTATTATAGACAAGTGTGCATAAAAGGTATATTGAAATCAATGTAGCTATGTAAAAGACTAGTGACCAACATTAAAAGTCGAAGTTGCAAGCCAAGCAAGGTACTAGTCATGACGGCAACAAATAGTTGGCCCAAATCTTTTATCTCTTTACACATTGTATATGAAATTGGTAGTAATCATGGTATGCTGAACCGGCCCGTACCGGCTGGTTTTGCACGTACCGTACCAATACCGAGGCCAGCCGGTACGATTCAGCCGTGGAAAATGGTTCCGGCCCTATAGGGGCAGGAACTGACCGATTCCCACTGCATACCGGTGCAAACCAGTTTGGTTCGCACCGGTACACATGGGGCAGTGCGCTCACGCGCGCGGGGAAGAAGAAGAGGAAAGAAGAGGAAGAAAGAGGAAGAAATAAGAGGAAGAAGAAGAGAAAGAGGAGAAGAAGAAGAAGACGTACTGGTACCGGGCCTCGTGTGGGGAAACGCCCTTCCTTGCTCGTGGGATAAGGGGGGAAAGAGAGGAGAAGAAAGGAGAAGGAAGGAGAAGATTCAGGAAGAAGAAGGAAGAAGAGAAGGAAAAGAAAAAGAAAAGAAAAAAAAGGAATGCAGCCGCGCGCGTCCCACACGGGGAAACGTGTCCCGCGCGTGCGGCTTCGCCCGTGGAAGCATAGGGAAACGCGTCCTGCGCATGCTGGGAACAGTGCGGGCGCGCTCCCGTGGCGGACCGGGTCGGTACCAGTTCGGTACGGCCCGAACCGGTACCGACTTGGTCCGGGTCGCCATCGGTACGCCGACCGGTACCTGTTCGGTGTACCCTGGTAGTACTGCTTTGTAGGGGGTGCCATATGTGCCTTATAAAGATTTTGTAGTGTGTTAAATAATTAGACAAGAACAAGGTCAACTTGATATGAGAATGGTTGAAAGCTTTGGAGATTAGAGAGTAGATTGAACTCATTGTTATCAACCACAGGATCCATAATCTAGGGTCTTCTCTTTATCCCTTTCCTCCTGTTAATGCTTACATGATATTTTTTTGTCTTCTGAATTAGTCTCTCATATGGTTCTATTAAACAGAACAGGATCTCTGGAATGGACCCTCTAGAATGGCAGGTGGAATCCCTGAGCCACTGCACATGTTGGGGTCTGCCACAGCATTTGTGTTTGGGGCATATTCACCCTGTCAGTGGTCTCTTCTGTAGCCATCCATTTATTGCAATCAGTTTCAAAAGCCTAGAGGGCGGGGCAATATTGTATCCCCCTTGTTGACATGACTGTTTAAGCTTTGTCCTGCAACTGAATTTGTATGTTCTTTGATTTTTGTGATTACAGAGAGAGGTGGTACTTCCCTGCATGGTTTATAAAGGAAAAGGCTTCTATGCAGTTGTTTCAAGGGAATTCAAGCATAGAATGATCTCTCTCGTATGATCCCCACCGTCATCAACCCACATCTCTGCCCGACTTATGATGGGAACAGGCCATGTTTTTCGATACTAAGGCTTAATACACTTCGAGGAAGTTATGGAGTTTTCTAGTGTCTGCTTCTTGTTGTGCCCACATGTGACCTGTTTGTTTCAGGGTACAGCGGTGTCTGAACTGTCTTGCAAAGGGTTATGCATGAATTGGAGGTATGGTCTATTTATCCTAGACATCACATGTTATAAAAGCAGGTTATTGTGCAATTAGCTGCTAAGTGATTATATTACATAGTGCACAGTACATTTGTAGATGTCTTAGTCTGTGGAAATATTTTATACTTTTACACCGTGACCGCATTGTGTAACTTCTAATTTCTTTTCATGTTGATCAGAAGTTTTGAGAGCTTGCAATTGGGTGGCCCCATAACTTTACAAGTTTGAGTGGTACGCCCATAACTAGCAAAAGGACATTTCTCATTTTTGTTTGGTTTTTATGTGCTTTTATTAGTCTTGCTTCTGCGAGGGAGAGCTTTTGAAGTGTTGTTTTTGCTGTGCTCATAAAAGAAATATTGTTTTCACAAGTTATATGAAAATTATCCTATTTATCCATAGATCCTTATTCTATATTCCTCTTCATTCCATTATAATTTAAGACAATTTTAGACCATTTCTAGTATATTCAAATTGGAACATAGTCATCTGTTTGTGGGTACAAAATGTGCGCTGGAAAGACATTGCATTTGATGTGCCGGTTTCTCTTCAGCGGCATCACTTACCAAAACATTTGAAAAATTCGTATGCACTTTATCCTATTTTTTTCCCCTCTTGTTCATGGATGAGTTACATGCACATGTACTACCTACTCCTCTTGTTTTAGGGGAATGTACCAACGAATGCCACATAGAATTAGAAGTGGTTCTTAATGCCGGAAAAGGGGATAGCAATTTTTAGCTAAAGCTTTCTATCTAAGATAAAAGAGTTTTCAGTAGCTCGCCATCCATAATACTCTTACCAACTTATGATGCCTGCTTGCTGCATTTTGCTGGAGAGGCCTGTGTTTGGCACATGTCCGGGAGGCTGATTTAAGACTTCCAAATCAGCTAGTCTTTTTTGATGAAGAGGGAGGCAAAGCCACCCGGGCCAAATCAGCTAGTTAGATCGAGAAACACAACTATGATCTTGTTTAATGTTCTATACAAATGAAGCAGATGGTTGGAGTCAGGGTTGGGATGATGAGTAGGATAAGAAAGTGATAGTGGCTGGAGCTGTAAAGAAATGCCCCACCATGCACTGCACCCAGTGGCATCAGTTCTTGGTCTCCTGGACAAGTCGGACATCAACTCGGGCTGCTAGGCTTTGCAGTGAGATCCAACCTTCTTTTCCTTTTCAGAGAGGCAAGAAAAGAGGAAAAGCATAAAGGTTACATTCACATGACATTGTCAAGAAAAGGAGCCATGTCAGAGTCTTTGGAGAAAGAAAGCAGGAATAGCTCAGTTAATTTTGTGGAATAGATGCCTATGCCACTTTTCTGTTTTTGTAAGAATATTTGCAAAAAATCCTATGAGACCTTTTAGTCACCTATGATGGAAATGTGAATTCAGTAGTTTTATTGTTCATTTAGCTCTAACTAATTATTGTTCATTTAGCCACCATGAAGAACATTTAAGATGAAAACAAGCCTTTGGTCATTCATCAGTTAGACTTAGCAGTCTCTGAGTTTTTGCAGTTCCACTAGGACCACTGTTTAGGCTATTCTGATAACTTGCAAATATATTGAGGTGGTAATGCTTGATCTTGTGAGAAGTCAAGAATCCTAAATGTTGCAACCTTTGATATCCCTTTGGCTCCTATGTGATGGTGATACTCTGTCTGCCAAAGAGCACATCAAGTTGTGTGTGAAAATTCATTAATTTTTGCCACTAGGCTTGGATTTCGGTCACTTGTTGGCACGACTGTCCAGTTATTTCTATCACTAAAAGCATATATTTGGGAATGAAATTGTAATGGTGACATGGATACTATGCTTTCAGATATCTGCCTTGAAGAATCGGTTCATTCAAGGATTAAAACAAAAATTGCAGAGTTTCTAAGATTTATTTTTTTTCCTTTGAAATCATTTTAGCAAATAGAGCGAAGTGCTCCAAATCCGTGCAAGACATCGAACAGTGTTATGAGCTCGAGGTTGGTGAAACGAGTGTTTGCGTTGGAAGGACGCAATAACTCCACGATCCACCCAATGTCATGTGCTGCCCAAAGAATCCAATGCTCTCTCTCTCTCACTCTCACTCTCACTCTCTTTTTGTTGAAGTTGGAAGGCACATCATTTTGTCTTCATAAAAGCAGTATAGGTCCTTGCTCTAGGCCTCTACCCACTCAAAGAAACCCTTTTGGTATCTTCTTTTCTTTCTTTATGCCCCTCTTTGTTCTCCTTCCAATGCGGTTGCCTCGCCATGCTCCATAGCCATTCCATTTATTGCCATTCTTACAACAACCGTATATCAATTCTTTTTAGGGCTTGTTCGGATGTCCACCCATGATAATCCATGGATAAATATTTATGAGCCAAGTGGAAGAGAGATGACGCATCCAGAAAAGAAGAAACTCAGAACTCAGAAGCCACCAAGCATAAAATCCTGGAAAAATCAGGACAAATTATCCTCTTCAAAAGCAAAGTTTCTGCAGAGTGCTGAGAAGCAAAGTTTCCTCTAATAGTAAAATCCCTATTTGTTGCATTTCTTTTGTCAGACTCAAGCTAGATATAGATTATTTGGCGGGGCTCATTTGGTTAGGAGTAATCTGGCATAAAAAAATAAATCTTGTATGAGATTATCATATTTGGTACGAAAAGTAGATAAGAGAGATAATAAAATAAACGGTAAGTTTCATGTCTATTTTTTCTCAGAGAGAAGGTGAATTAAATATCACCAAAGAGGTGGTATTTATTTTTCCATATTAGATTATCAAACAGAAATAATTTAAAATTATCATTTATTGACAAAAATACTATATAATATAATTAATATAGTATTAATATAATACTATATTAAATATTATAAATATATAAATACAATGATTTATAAATAATATATTAATATATTTATTAATAAATAATTAAAATATTTATTAGTTATTAATTAACTCTATTATATAATTTATTATTATATTTATTTATGCACCAAAAATATAATAACATTTATTTATAATAAGGACTATATTTTTAATATATGTATAATCAATTTAAAAATCTTTATCAACTAATATAAATATACTCAATATTCAAAATAGCCAATTTAGGCCGCAATTATATAAGTAGACCATAAATGGCCAATACATAGGTCGAAAAAAATATTATTATTTAAATTATTTATTTGAGATATTATTTAAAATTTGACAATATTGCTACACAAGATTACCTTCAATCAAACACAGTAATCCTTTTTCAATGCTTTTTTTGAACTAATTTTTTATCAATTAAACATAATAAAATTTATTTTCTCTTGCAATCTGTTTTTCAGATAAATAATTTTTTTAGGAATCGTGAGTAGATATTTAAAAGGATTAAGTGTAGCATTATATGTTTAGTACAGGGAGGTAGACCCTATCATCAATTTTGAATGGAAAAAGGAAAAGACTGTGACTGTGATTCCACAATCTGCACTTTTTGTACAGCCTCGTGCCCAAGTTGGTACTAGAATAGAGTCAATTCCTTTAAGAAATGCAAGGACGGTGCCTTCGATATATGTGAGTTTGTCCTACTTCTTTGTCGTCCACTTAAAAGAGATCAGTAACCAAGGGGTGCACCTAGAGGAGAACTTATCAAAATCATGTAAAAAATCATTAAACCTAATTTTTGAAACAAAAATAATAATATCAAGACAAACGAGCAGGTCTTGAAAAAAAAAGATGGCAGAATTAGCCTTCGTGGATATTTATTTTTCTGCATTCATTCTCAAGAAACCACCTCTCTAATAGCAAATTTATGTATGTATCCTATAATGACATTTATGCTAGGAAAACTTCAGGCCTTCATCTCTAACTTCAGTTATGCGTCCCGCCATGCATGAAGCCATGAATTCACAAGCGTAGGTCCATGGATAGCCTCTCTACATTGTTAAAATAAACAGAAGTTAAGCTGCCATTTCTCATTTCCCATGGTAAAAAAGAGAACTTCTACGGCATCCCTAACAAAAGCTTATTTGGACCCCATATGACTTGTTTGATGCCAGGATCATTAGTTTAAGCGCCTCTTGAAGGCAGCAACAATAACATATACGGATACAACAAACGCCACAACTCATCTGCTACTTCTCAAGGCCTGCATGCAGTTGAGCACTTTTGAGCTGACTCCACGCTTAGGGAAATATGTGTCTCATGAAGGTGGATTAACCCTAAGCTGGCTTGAGAGAATAGAAGGGACCACTGCGACAACCCCCTGCGCCAAGTGTTGAAATACCTGCTGCACTCCAAAATCACATCAGAGATCACAGGTAAAGAAAAAAAGCTGGACTGACCAAAGATAAAGAGCTGAATGCAATCTTCTAAGATTTTAGTGGTCCAAAATGCCAAACCCCCTGATTCAAGACATCTGGCGCCTTGTTGGTGGTTGTTTAGCTTTTGCAGGGAGGCATATTTAACGAGAGGCAAATGGCGTGGCGGATTGGATGATCTTGTATGTGGCGGATCATCCGGAAGGACTTTTTTTGGATCTTCTGAGGCTCATGTACCCATAACATTTAGGGATATTTTATTTTTTTTTTTTATTTTGGTGGTTGTATTTATACCAGGTTTGTGTAATATGCAAAAAAAAAAGGGACTCTGAAATTATGTTCTAAAAAGAAGATCAGACACATGTCTTGAAGTACTAATGCGCTGCATTTGTTTAGATATAAAAAGAAAGTCAGGCTTATTCCAAATATCTAAAGTTGAGTATTAGCGCTTTGACTAATGCAGCTCTGTTTGTCTCTCGATAGATATATCTGATCCTCAGAAATACAAACTTAGTCGAGCTCCTCTACGTATCGTAGAGGAGAGGGTGAGTAAATCACCGCTCTTATGCTCCGCCACATAAGAGACAAGTATTCCATGTGCTGTATCTCACTTCGATGGGTGGGTCGGATGGGTTATAATGGAAAACAATGAGGCTATTCCGACATCATGATCCTGAATGATTCTCTATCGATATCCTACCCTTCTTCTGCCGCTACATGAGGGAATAGAATCTTAGCTAAAGTCATTCACATTTGACTTTATTTTTTAAAAATGTTGGTTGTTGGTTCAATAAGTAGTGCTGTTCCAAATTATACAATACAAGCTTTCTCGGTTCAAAGGACAGACAGGAAATATTTTAATAAGACCATGATACTCTAAGCACATGAAGGCACGAAGGATGAAATGTAAAGAAGGACAAGCTGACAGCTGCACTTATATTTTTTTTGTTTTTCTGATAACAAGTCATAAAAGGACAAGTTCAGTTATCCAGGGTTGGTTAGCAACTCGTTTCAATCTATTGGAAGACTTTAGTGAGCAATCCTTCCCTATCTGGATAGGTATTGTCAAAGAGAAGTTCAAATAAGTCATCGAGATGGTTTTGGAAAGTTGGTGGGGTTAAATTTAATTGGCTTCTATTTTGTTTGAGGTTTGAAAGTGATGTAGCCAAAGCTGGATCTGCAACACCAGCCTACAGAACGTTTCCATATTCACGGAGGAATGTGTCATGCATCCAACCTGCTGTTCCAAATATGACGACTCTCAGTACGATTGCAACAAAGCACCTGAATAGGGAAATTTACTTCATAAACTATATGAAATATGATTCATTAGATCTAGACACGAAACCAATAGCTAGTGTAGGAGTAATTGCAAGACCAGAGATGGCCCGAAGCAGAAGCAAGCGCGAGAAAAATCTCATGATAGAGCCATTCAGCCATTTGGAGGCGAATCCGTGCTAAAAAGCAAAGGAAACCACATCAAACAATATGGGATATTGAGTAACATTTTTTTTTTCTTCAGAAAGGTCTTAGAATTGTAGAACCCGGTGAAAGGGAATCCGGCTACAAGCAGAACAGGTCTATTAGTGAGAAGAAAAGGAAAACATCCTAACAAAACAACCGAAAACAAGATCATAGTTCCTTGCATACAACTATAATACCATGACCTGATATCTTCTCTCCCCCGTTGTTGTTGTTGAAGAGAACACCCGATTCCACTTCACCAGAAACCCCATGTCCTTCTCTCGGAAATCATGTCGTGGACCTTAGAAATGCACAAGGAGATCACCACCAAGTCGAGGAGTCAACCCAACTCCTCTTCTTGGCTATCCTGAGGGCATCTGATAAGCTCCAGGATGTTCACGACCTCCCCCATGTCTGGCCGATTCGATGGAACCTGAGATGTGCAAATCAAACCCAACTTCATCACTGCAATGGCCTCCTCTACTGGGAACTTCCCGCAGAGCCTCCCATCCACACACCCCACCACCCTCCCCTCCTCCAGTGCTGCCCTCACCATGTCACACAGCACGGCCACATCATCCTCCATGTACTCAACGGGTCTCTTTCCTGCCATGATCTCCAGCGTCAGCACCCCGAATGCATACACATCACACTTCTCAGTTATTTTCACCGTCCTGCATGCAAATTCTGGTGCCATGTACCCAAGAGCACTCTGTATTTTGCTGCTTAAAACGTAATGATCCAACATTGGTAGCAGCTTCGCCAACCCATAGTCTCCAATCTTGGGCTCGCCGGAGCCATCAAGCAGAATGTTGGCAGATTTCAGATTGTAGTGAATTATGTCGAGCCGATGCAGGTGCGCCAAACTCTTTGCAGTGCCGAGAATTATATCAAACCTTTCTTGCCATGAGAGCGCATTTGAGGCAGAGCTTTCGTGGAGGTGTTTGTATAAGCTCCCGCCAGAAACGAACTCGTATACGAGAAGTTGGAGGGATGGAGTCCAGTAATAGCCTTCAAGTGCCACCAGATTGGGGTGCTGCACCTTTCCTAGCTTCTTGACCTCCCTCTCGAAATCCTCCTGGGATTTCACCAAGCTGGAAACGGTGAGCTTCTTGATGGCCACAGGCCGGCCATCTCGGAGCATGGTCTTGTAGACTGCGCCGAAGCCCCCACGACCCAGCTCGCAGTCCTTGTTGAGGAGTGCATGGGCACCGGCACTGAATTCCGGGTCGCCTCCAGCAAACATGACGAGCCTGCCGGAGTTTGCATCAGTGGTAGGAGACTGGCTGAGGTAGTCATCTGAGAGGGCCAAAGCAGCGGCAGACTGGGAGGCAGCCGCACGAGCTCGGACGTTCAGGATGGTAATGGTGATGACGCCAAGGGCAATTATGGCAGCAGCTCCAATGGCAACGAGAGCGGAGACGCTGAGGAGTATCTTCTTGTGGTGAAGGCCGGTAGGGGACAATGTGGAGCCTGACGAGGGGTTGGGTGAAGAGTTCTCGGGGTTAAGGACGATGGGCTTGGGGAGGACGGCGGGGCAAGACCGGTTGACAATGGAGCCACAGAGGCCGGGGTTGTCGGAAAGGGAGGAAGGAGGAATGGTGTTAAAGAAGCTTCCCGAGGGGATGTCTCCAGAGAGGAGGTTGTGAGAGATGTTGAAGGAGAGGAGGTGGGAGACATCAGACAGCTGCTTTGGAATGGTTCCTGTGAGTCTGTTGCGAGAGAAGTTGATGATTTGGAGATTGGTGAGGTTGGCTAAGGTTGGAGGAATTGGGCCTGTGAGGTTGTTCTGTGATAGATCCCTGCATGTCAAAATCCAAACAAAAGAAACCATGAAACCTCTAAGACAATGATTAGCTAACAACACAAATATAATTCCAGAAAAGACTAAAGACATCTGAAACATAGCACTCATTATTATGACCAGTAAAAACAACAACAAAAAAAGGTTGTGTGTGGGAGATTTCAAACAGGGGGACCGTGGCCATGTTAATAGTTGATGGCAGGTTTCAAGACTCTCCAAGAAAGAATATTTGTTTCATTAAAGAAGAAGAAGAAAATAATCTAAATAACTATATCTCCAAACAAATGGAATTAAATTAACTGAGGGGAAAAGAAACATCAGAGAGGAGAAAAATCTTACAAGGATGTGAGGGAAGAGCAGTTTCCAATCTGGGTTGGGATTGCTCCTTTAAGGGAGTTCTTTCCCAACCTCAGCTCCTTCAGAGACGCTGCACCCCCAATCTGTGAAGGGATGCTCCCATTCAGCCGGTTCCCACTTAGATCGAGGACTTCCAAAGACTTCAACTTCCCGACACCTTCTGGTATAGAGCCTGAAAAAGAATTTCAGGAGAGATTGAAGAACTGGAAACTTCGAACATTTGAAACTTGTGTCGGAATTTTACCAGAGAAGGCATTGCTGGATAGATCTAAAACTTGGAGGGTTGAAGCAGAGGTCGGAGGGATTTCTATTGATCCACTCAGTTTATTCTTGGAAACTAGAACCTGCTGCAGACCCAATTCAAACACCCATAATGGAAGATTGCCCGTGAGCGAGTTCTGACTCAAATCCACATCCACCAGGCTTTTGCAAGAACGTAGAGGTTCCGGGAAGCTCCCCGTGAAGCCATTTCTCGAAAGGTTCAACACTTCCAGGAGCTGCAAATCACCTAATGAACCAGGAAGCTGACCGGAGAACCCGTTGCGCGACAAATCCAGAGTCGCTAAGCTTTTCATTTCTCCAATCCATGTGGGAACCTCCCCGGAGAAAGAATTCGAGCTCAAGCTCAAATAAGTGCATATCGAGAGGTTCCGCATTGATTCCGGAAGGCTTCCAGACAGCGAGTTCCCAGCAAGATCTAGCGATTTCAACAGCAAGCAGTCTCCAATGTCGTCCGGCAAATGCCCGGAGAGCCGGTTCCCGTGCAAGCTGATGGACCTCAGATTGTACATTTTACTAATTCCCACGGGTATCTCGCCAACAAGATTATTGTCTGAGAGGTCAAGCGATCTGAGAGCATTCAAAGACCAGAGTCCACACGGCAAAGAACCAGAGAGCCGGTTCGAGGAGAGGTTCAGAGCTGCAAGCGTCGAGCAAGAGCCGACATTAGGAGGGATCGCACCAAAGAAGGCATTTTTCGCCAGGGAGATAGATCTAATGGACCTGCATTGCCCAAAGAAGTCATCCGGGATGGGTCCGGAGAGTTTGTTCTCACTAAGGTCGAGGTTACGAAGGCTCTCGAGCCGGAGGAGATCAGAGCTAAGGGTCCCAGAGAAGTTATTCTTGGAGAGGGACAGTGTCCGGAGGGATTGGAGCTGGAGGAGGCCACGGCCGATCTTTCCGGAGAGAAAGAAGCCAACCAAAGAGAGCTCGGTGACGCGGTTGGTCTTGGGGTCGCACTTGACGCCGAGCCAGTGGCATGGGTCGTCGTCGTCCTCGTTCCAAGAGACGAGCTTGGAGCCGGGGTCTCGGAGGTCGGCCTTGAAGACGATCAGGCCGAGGACGTCGTCGTTTAGCGCCGGATTTCTTGACACGGCTAAGAAAGGAAGGAAGAGGACGAAAAAAACGATTCGGAGCAGCAGACCCATCATCTCTGATAGACTCCGTTCTTCTCAAAGTTTGATCATCTAAACCCCACAAAAAAGAGAGAGAAACAAATGAGATGAAGTGTTAGAAGGAGAAGAAAACCATGAGAGTTAGAGGGAAAGGAGAGATTTTTACCAGAGGAATAGAGAAGAAAACCAAGAAACGGCTAGCATTCGGCTTCCGGGTGAGGTCACACTAAGAATTAAAGCGACCGGAGAGAGGTGAGCGTAGTATTCTAGAAATGCGGCGGGCTCGGAAGGCGACTTAAAGGGCGAAATATGGGAATCTATGTCGCCGGAATCCGGCGAGGAGCGGAGGACGGCACCCCGATCCACCACTGGAAGCGTAGGTGGGGGGTCGGAGTTCGCCGGAGAGGAGGAAAGAACTCGCCGGAAAAACGTCGCATCACCGGAAAACAGGAATCCTTCGGCCACCTGAGAGAAAGAAGTGAAGTGGGCGCCGGAGGTGGGGGGTTGGCAACTGGGCTCTTGTCTGAAAGCTAACGGCTGCTTTATTACTCCCAACCGGGAGAGGCCGGCCTCTTTATTTCAGGGGGGTCGTACACGTGGCGGTCAGGAATTGATCAAGATATCCAACGTGGATGACAGGAGTACCTTCAGCCCTCCAGAATCAGACCGCAACTTAGACCTCCTGGGTCTTTATGATAGGGTGCACCGTGGGTGATGTTGTAGCCAGGTATATCTAAGTATTAATTTCATTTACTAAATCCCGAGAATAATCTAACCCCTGTCGTATAAGCTAGTGGTTAAAAACAGATGGGGCTGACGTACAGCTGAAATTGATAAGAGATGAGCTGGATATATTCACTTTTCTTTTTTTATTATATTCGCAACTTATTTAAATTGTAGTATCTGATGATTATAGTAACGGATATTGATTAATTCAGTTTTATTCCATAGACCGGGATGATGCGTTAGATTTAGCTTTATATGAAAATGACTAACATGAGAAGGGTCCGGGTTGCGTCTTTGGCAAGTAAGAACGATCAACCTTTCTTTCACGGTGTCACCTACTAGATCACACTCTGCACGTATCTCAAAGCACTCCGAATTTTTTTCTTTATCCATATGCATGGATCTCAAAGCCGCCATTAAGATTTAAGAGCGAATTCTTCTTTCGTGCGCAAGATACATACTTGTCTCATAAGAATGAGAAGCAGATACACATGACTGAATCTCCAATCTAAAAACTTGAATTTTAAAGTTAAAATTATATTCCAACATGAACACAAGTTTTGTTATGTTGGACTTTTTATCTTTTAACACGAATAATTTGGAAGATATTAGATTATATCTATATTCATTTTTTTGGAAATATAAATATGCTTGTGAAACTATGGTTTATTGTATACTTATTAACGTCATCAGTCGACAATCTAACAAGATGAGCATAATAATTACATAAACAAGATGATTTAAGAGATACACGCACTTTCATATACATACATACATATATACATACATATATATATAAATAAATATGCTTCTCTTGAGAGGAAAGTATATCCACTTCTCTCAAGTCTAAAATCAATAATCAAATATTTAAATCGAAGATTTATCGTTGATCATGATCTATTCTTTTAATATACCTAAAAAATCTGGAATCACATATTTTGAGTCTCTAACTTATGGATCAAGTAGATAGAAATGATAATTTTCATTATGGTAGTATTCATAATATATTTAAATTAAGATTCCATCTTATTGATCATGATCTATATATGTTGAAATATATACGGATTGAAAATCAATAAATTTTAATACCTAGATCATAACAAAATATATAACAATCCATTTTTTTCTACTCGATGTATAGTTTAGAGACTAGCAAAATATAATTTCTTTATTATAGATATTTTTAATAATATAGATCATGATCAATGATGTAGATTCTTGATCTAGATATCTGATTATTAGTTTTTGACTCATATTAAAATATTTAAATTAAGAATTCATCTTATTGATCATGATCCATAAACCATAAACGTTAAAACATGTATAAATTAAAATCAATAGATTCTAATACATAGATCATAACAAAATATATAATTATCTATTTCTGTATCCATTTGATGACAGGTTAGAGATTAGAAAAATAAATATTTTTTTGTATCTTAGATATTTTTAACGGCATAAATTATAATTAACTATGTAGATCCTCGATTTGGATGCCTGATTATTTATTGTTTATTTGAGAAAAGTAGATAGCCTCTCATTCCAAGAGGAGCAAAAATAATCTCTCTCTATATATAGATAAATAGATAGATTTTCAAAGAATAAATATGCAATAAACTATATTTACAGAGCACATCAGCAAAAAAATTTAATTCTATTTAGAATATATTTGAATACAATTAGTAATACCCATGTTGGTACCTCATCTTCCGAGTATTATGAGTTGGAAGATATTAGTTATATGAATAAAATCGATTGTAATTATTGATATTTAAACATTTTTAAAACTGTTCATATGGTCGGACACGATTGAATTACAATCGATCTATTCCGTAGTAGGTAAGGGTGGAAGAGTTAAGCGGGCGGCGACCGGTGATGAAGACCCGTGATTAGTATTTCATGAGCTACTGAGGAACTTGCCTTCTGACTAAATTTAAAGGTCGGCGGGGTTGTCTATCGCCAGCTTATTATTTTATAAATACTTCCCCACCCACAATTGATCATCTTTGCTTTTTAAACGTAAAGTAGCTGCAATAAATTTTATTAAATAACGCAATTACTGCACCTCAGCTACCAGAGGACAGTGGACAACTACGAAGAGAAGGAGAACCGCATAAACCTCACATGCGGGTACCGAATCTCCTATTTGCTAGTGCCCCCTCTGGAGGGAGACCCAACTATGATAATCGAATGGATTCGGAGTCGAAACGGTTGCTGCTCCATGACATTCATAGATTATTAGAAGATTACGCCTCCAATCAGATCTTGCAAATTATCGAAAGACGAATGGTGCGGTAGGCTAGGTGATCTTTTTTGCGACACACCATTCGTAAAGCTTCATTTGGTGAGAGTCTTTTTGTAGCATTTTGCTTTCTGATTTTATTGGCCGCATTTACATCCATCATATGTGAGCCGTCAATATAAAAAAATAAAAAAATATAATAATATTAGCATGTTAAAAGATAGTATATTCTAAAATAATTTATATTTGATTACCATAAAAAAATTATTAAATATCTATTATATTTTTGATAATTTTTTTTATAAATTTTGATGACTTAAAAATATTTTTTTAAAAAAATTAATTTTCAATCCATTAAAAAATAGCTTTTTTAATATTTTCACAATTTTTTTATAAAATATAAAAAATTATTTTTATAAAAATATTAGTTTTATTTTTTAAAAAATAATTTAATAATTTTTTATTTTTTATTTGTAACCAAACGAGTCCCCTTGTATGCAGATATTATGTATGGATATCTCCCACGATGCGAGTTGTTTTGGAACCAATGATAGGGTAGAAGTACCTTGCTTTTACTTGTGGTTGGTGGTGTTTGGTGAGCGAACAGTTATCGAGAGGCACGGCAAGATGGGAGCAATCCTGCGTGGAATGCGATATATATATATATATATATATATATATATATATATATATATATATATATATATATATATATATATATATATATATCGCGTCTGGTTCTCGTTTCAAATCCATTCGTACTAGTGTAATAAATGCACCAACTTTCTCCTTTGCCGTTGAAGCGGAGCAAACGAGCATGGACTTTTTGTTGATGGCAAAGGCCAGGGCCTGCCTCGGAAATTAAGGACGGCGAACGTCCCACGGATGAGAGGCCTTCGAAGAGGACAAAACCTGGGAACGAGGTTAACTCTATATCGAAGAATCCCTGATTCATAAATAGAGTTAGATGTCAGTCAATCAAATTGCACGAAGAGCAAACCATAAATAGAGTTACTCTGCGGGCAAGGCCTTAAATTGGTAAATATAAATAAATAAAAAATAAAAAAAATAAATATCAAAATTTACGTAAAAAATCTTCTCTGGTCGAAGAAAAAACTATAATACAATGCCTAAAATTTAAAGCATAAGACAAATATAGAGGTTACTTCAGGGAGAGTCTCAATAAATAGTTCTCATAATTATCTGTCCAGGAATGCAGTTTCCAAAGACAATGAAGAATAGCGAAATGAGGCAAGGATGAAAGCTAGATTCCTCCTGTGTTCAAGGATAGTAGCCAACGTCAAACCTCGAAGAAATCTGGACAAAAGCGCGTGGCCCTTAGGAGGAGAGGGTAAACCAAACCTTAAAATTATGAAAGAAAGAAGAAGAAGAAATTCCAAAAGAGTGAGACTCATACAAATGGATTTGTGGCCAAAAACAGGACTTCCTTTTTTTCTTTTTTTCTTTTATTTGACTACATTGGTCCCATATGGGTGGGACCCAATGGTGCATACCGTGCAACCTAACGATCTCCGTGTCGAACCCGCAAGGATGGTACGCCACGCTCCTCATTTGAAGACAATACCAGCAAGCTCCTTGCAAGGCTCAAGAATCTCCCTTTTAATGGCCTTAGTCATCATATCCGATAGATTATTTTCGGTGGAAAAACTATACAAACTGCTTCTATTTTTAGCTTAGCTTGAAATTAATTTTGAATCTAGATTGCTGGTGTAAGCTTAATTCATTTAGCTTCAAACCAGATCTAAATCAAGCTCGTTTTTTTCTCTGAATCGAGCCCCAAATGATCTTGAGTTGTTCAGATTGTTTGGCACATTTTTTTGTTTTAAAAGAAGATTTCTAGGCAATGAGCTAGGTGACGGAGATCGCCTTCTTTTAACGCACTTGACCCGTTCCATCTTTAGTGAAGTTTGCATTCATCCAAGATGACTTAATAGAACTATCAAATCTTTACAAACTTGGTAAGCTGGTACCTTCATCTTTATAAAAATTGGGCTATACGTTTAACAACATATCATCAATTGTAATAATAGTACCAATTTAATCAGATGAAGTTCAATTGTCAATGGTTGGATCATTCTAGGGTAATCCAAGAATAAATCATTTTGCTCGTTATTCAAAACCCCAAGAATCTTGTTTCGCTTGCCTACCTTTCCATAAAAAACAAAAGAAGGAACATAAAACAAACAGGTGATCTCCACATCACCTATTAAAACCTCAGGCCCCCAAATGCTAAGTTGGCTATTCAATGGTAAGCCAACTGTAACAACCCGGGATCTCACCCAAAATGGCTAGCCGGAAGGTATTATTTGGGTTCCTTGATCCTGTATAAGTACCCAAGATCTACTCAGCGAATAACCGATGTGGGACTAAACACACACCCGTACGGATCCTTACATACTCCCCCCGTTCAAGCCCTGACGTCCTCGTCAGGCTAAGGGTTCAAATCCATTCAAATCTAATCACAAGCACCACGATCGGTCCGTGGTCAACCCCAATGGATCTGTGCTGCAGTGTCCCCTAGTCCACATAAGTTATGGGCCGGGTCCGCTCTGATACCATTTGTAACAACTCGGGATCTCACCCAAAATGGCTAGCCAGAAAGTATTATTTGGGTTCCTTGATCCTGTATAAGTACCCAAGATCTATTCAGCGAATAACCGATGTGGGACTAAACACATGCCTGCACGGATCCTCACACCAACCATATGTGATTAATAATAAATCCTACAAGCTGCAGATGACCCTTTTATCACGTAGCAAGAGAATTATTGTGTACACATAATTTATGCACACAATGAGAGCCCTACAGCAATACACTAAAACTTTAGAAAACGAAGAAATTAAATGTCACACTTCTCCAAATTTCAAAGAACAATTTCCATAGTTTCTTTTCTGTTTGATGGGTGTCTTGTGAGTACTGTTTGGTCGCCATGGCACTGCTTGAATGGACGCATCTGAAGGTTTCAAGGTTGGCGATCTCCTCCATCCAGGCGTGTCCATCCAAATGATCCAAGCCACGTACAGTTCGTTGATGGCGTTTACCAAGCAATGACGCCTTCTTCCACAAGATGAATTAAAAAATCTAGCTGACCGTTTATCTGATGAGCCTGACCGTGTGAAACACCGACGCCTGGGCAATGACTCGCCCGCTTGGTGTGGGGTCAGCATGGAGAAGCCACGCTGTAGGTTTTTCTTTTAGTTCTTTAAACGGTCCACCGGTCCTCAGCTTTTAATTAACGTGGTAGTTCCGTTTACATCTTTGCTGAAATGAACTCGGAGAAGATAGAATCATGGAGCTTATAAAATTGTATTATGACCAAACTATCATTCATATAATAAAAGAATCCACCATTGGATCATCCATCATGCAGGTCTCAATACGCTCCCAACTCTTTTGTTCATTTACTTGCACAGGCCTTAAAGCGATTATATAGATGATCTAAATTATTCATCCTTATGTATAGATTTCAAAGCAACTGGTGGATCAATAAAGTAGTTTGGAGCTCTTTGAGATCTATATGAAGGATGATTCAAATATTCATCCATCTGCACGGATTTCAAAGCGATCAATGGATGATCGGACTATCCATCCACATGTATAGATCTCAAAGCAATCCAAATATTCATCTGCTTGCACAGGTCTCAAAGCATCGGTATGAAAGATTCAAATATTTATTCGCGCTTGCACAAACCTTAATGTGACCGTGTGGATGTTCTGGATTATTCATCCACTTGCATATATCTTAAAGTTGGAATATACTAAAAGAGGAAGAGGGTATTTTTTGTCAATTGAAATGGCAAACTTGAGGGACTTATTTGAACGAGAAGTGCTTTTGAGATTGGCCCAAAATGAAGAGGGTGTTTCCATAAATTTCCCAAAATCTTTCTGTTTGAATGAGTAGCTCTCCATAACTTTCTTTATTTGCAAAACCTTCGTTACCCTTTTTCTTTTTCCGATAGGAGTTGTTTTCTGTTTTAAATGTTGGGAAGAAAAGGATGGCGCAAGAACTTGATTAAGTCTTCTATAAAACATTTGTCATAAAGGAACTAAAAACTATAATTATTCATCCAGTCCAGTCTTTGATCGAATTTTCTAAAATATAAAAGCCATTTGGTGATCATTATTGGCCATTTAGACAGAAAATTAATAGGTAATAGCAGCGTCATTTATTCAATTATGGCTCTGTTATGGAACAAAACTTCACACTCTGAATTGGCGATGTCATTAAACTTTTTTTTTTTTTTGTTGCTGCTGTTGTTTTAAATGAACAACGGGAAGGTGAGCAGTGGCCTTATCTAATGGTCGCTGTCGTAGGATATAGCTGACAAACGGTAGCTGTTATATTTAGGTAACCGTTATGTAACGCAGCCAGCAAGAAAGTAAAACGCGCAAAAGACGATTCATTTACACGGAACCAGCTTGGTTAAGCTATCCAACACGTTTTTCCCTTAATAATAGAGCCCACCCTCTGCTTAAAATAAGAAGAAAAGGCATCTCATCTTTCTTAGGCTTCATTGGTTTCCTTCCCATTTTTTTTCCCTTCTGTACTCCCAGAGTAAGCCCTTCGATAGAGAGGATGGCTGAAGGTTGAAGACTACACAGGGCCTCCTTGTTACTTTGGATTTGTGACTGCCTCCTCTAAACCCCTGAGTTCCTCTTGTACAAGGTATGCTAGATTTTAATTTGTTTGCTCATCTTATAGGCATTCTCGTTGTTCCGTAGATGAAAAAGTTTTCTTTCTTTTCTGTTTTTTTTTTTTCGCTCCTCCTTCCTATTAAAAGCTTGTTTTGAGGTATGACTTGGGTTCCTGATATATAATGTCAATTATGCCTTTGTTCCAGATACTCCTCCAATCCTTGCACCTTTATATCTGTTCTTGGAGGATATTTGAATTGGGATTTAGAGCAAGTTTCTTGTCTCCTACATCCCAATTCAGAAACGAAGTTTGATACATAAGATTTGGAATTTTGATCCTCTTTGCCTTCTAATGCGTTATTGGTTCCTTTTCAGGATCATGGGACCTCACCACCACCACCACCACCACCATGAAGGCCACAGCCCATATGATGATCCCTTTTTGGCCTGCCTTTGCTGCCCTTGCTTTCTGGTTTCTTCTATCATTGGAGGGTTTGGGAGATTCATCTTTGATGCCTGCCACCCCATACTGCAATGCTTAGGATTGGACGAGCACAGGCATCACCACCATCACAGCCATTTCCCTTGATATGATTCCTCTGGCAAGCCATCCTTGAACACGTTTATAATGTTTTGATGCTTTCTAAAAGTTACAATACCTCTGGGATAGGAACGTTACCGATGAATTTTGTGCAAGTTCGTGGGCTAATGCGAGATGGTTAGTGCGACAATGTTCTCCAAATTTGCACTCAGAAGGCTTTTGTTGGAACCATGAACTTTCAAGAACTTTGTGTTGCTTCTCGAAGTGTACATTTTGAGTCATGTACCGAAAAAACAAAAAAACAGCGTACATTTGAGTTGCTTCGGTTTGAACATGACTGGTGATCTCGTTAGCTCATGTGGTGTATCTACAACCAGACTGTGAAAGACAAATTCACCACTCAATTGGCTTTCCATTCTTCTTATCTAGCTTTATAAAGTTGTTTTTTAATATTAATTTTTGTGTGTGTGTGTGTGTGAGAGAGAGAGAGAGCATGGTCTGCTCAATCATCAAATGTTTCATACTACACGATGAATGGTGACTCAGAACAGTGTCTCTTTAGTTCAATCTGGAGCTGGAGAGGATTCGAACTCATTGATGCCAACAGGATTGGAGGATGACATGGGTCTTGTGAAAATTTTAAGGATTGGACATGCATTTTAGGCTGTAGATTCGTTGAACTCAATTTGGATGTAACACCTTAGTTGGGGCAAGTGAGGCCAGGTTATCAACACACCCCTACTGTATGGATAAGTGCGAAAGTTATGTAAGTGGCTCAAGATTCGCATGGGAGAAAAGCATGGTTCAACATCGTTCAACAGTTTGCAGTCATTGTTCAGCGTTAAGCCCAACGCAGATATTCGTGCAAGGCCCTAGTTTGGTCTGACCAACTTGTAGATGTCCTTGATCTTGGCTGAAAATCCTACCCAACTAGATTGTTCGCCGGACATGCTCACCGGGTTTATCAGCTCAACCCTCCGAAACCAAGATAACTATAGGAAAGTTATATATAATTCTTATTATATCCTTAATAAAAATTAGGTCTTTAATGCCTCTTCTTTAATGCTGAAGGGTCTTTTTGGGAAAAAATAAAAATGGAGTGATTCCCACTTCATGGGAAAGTAACTTTTCCATGTTTCTCATGGGAATGTCTTTTCCATGAAATATGGGAATCATATTCCCATAAGAATACAACTTTTCCATCTCTCTCCTTTGAAAACTTTAACCAAACAAGAGGCATCTCATTACTTTCCCGTTGATCACACTTTTCCCCCTTCTCTTCCCGCGAACCAAACGAGCCCTATACATAAGCTTGAAAGAGACCTAGCTTATGAATTATGATACCTTAAGACACCTTGGTATATCCTTGAGTTGCTTTCCTCGTGCGCTCTTCTCATGATAAATGCGGGGACCCAACGGTGGACGTAATCCTACTCCAGACCAATAAACCTTGATCACTGAACTCACATATCTGAACATTATAACTGTTAGGTTTGGGTGGGCGATCAAGAGAAAGCATGCATATATAAAAGATACATAGGTGATAAGTACGCGATAGAGGCTAATGAGGCTACAGATTGGATAGCTTCGTTTGTGGCAAATCATCCTGAAAAAATTCTCAAACTGGTGAGAGAGACCTGCTTTTTAATGTTATGTATATGGAACAATGAGAGACAAAACTCTACCCTCCTCAATTTTTTTTTTAAAAAAAATCTATAAAAAATATTTAAAAAAAATTTAAACAGACCCCTCTTGAATTTCAAATTGACGCGAACTATTCTTCACTGATCCCACCATTTAAAAAATACATCTACTCTAGAATTCTAGACTAATAAAAGTTTTCTAATTTACTCTCTCTAATAAATTAGATGTTTCACTTATCCAAAACTCTTTTTGATTATAACTAAATTTCTATAATCAAAGAGAATCATGGATTTAAAACATAAATTAATATGTTATTATTAAAATAAAAATATCTTTAATCTAAAAAAATTCTCATCCTTGCTACACGCAGAATTATAGTAACCTTCTTATCGAATAACCAAAGAACTAGACCCCATCCCACCCACTGTCGCACCCATTCCACTGGCAGTAAATATGTTTACAAATAGTGCCTTCCGCTGGGACGATCAGCATGTGATTTGCTTAGTTAAGATCAAGCTGACAGCAAATAACAGATGTACAAACCAACCATTACCCTTTCGGCGCAAAGATTGAAGAACTCAGAAACGAGATCTTTCAAAAAATATGAAACAGTAATCCATTAAAAACAGAGTCACGGTCATCAAATAGGCTTTAGAAACAGAACGTTATTTTTATTCAGTGTCACCCTGGCGTTTGATTTCCCTCTCAAAGGAAACTGAAACATAAAATGGACATCTTTAGCAGGGTCCCAAATTTCCCAAAGTGAGAGCCAAAACTGAATTTACTCCTCTGGTTTCTAAAATAGCTGCTTCTTCAACCAATCAAAAGGCTGAAAAAAATAATTTCAAAACTGAATTTACTCCTCTGGTTTCTCAAATAGTTGCTTCTTCAACCAATCAAAAGGCTGCAAAAATAATTGTAACTTTCAGAGAATATGCTGCATAACAAGAAAATGATGAATGATTGGTCAGAAGAAAAATAACAAACAATTCATTTCTTGGTTTTTTACAGGCACAGCTGGAATACAGGAGTAATAGTGTGCAAGAATCTTCCAAGCGAGTAAGAAAGTGAATAGAAATAGCTGCCCACGCACTGCCCACTCCTTTGTCCACCCCCTCTAAACGATAAGGTCTGCTATCCCAGTAGCACTCATCACATGCAAATTATCCTTCTAACACCACTAAAATATCTGGTATAATCATATTTGACCCACCTACTTCACAATGGATCTGTTGTTGGCAAGGTGCTGTTGCAAGGTAGCTGTATGGGCATCTATACTAGTTAGTGTATAGGTGCATATTCTATACAATGTGAACAACTACATGTATGGCACTAATAAGATGAGGTAGGACATTTAGGCAAACATCAATACAACATCAATAAGGTGTCAAAGAGCATAGGATGATGGTAGAGCATTGACCAGCAATGTTCGCACTAAGTTGATAAGGGAAAAGGCAAGAAAGTATTTTATGTTCAATCAGCTAGTACAAAACAGAACCAATGAAGATATATAAAGAGACACAAAGAGAGAGAGAGAGAGAGAGAGAGAGAGAGAGAGAGAGAGATTGCAGCATGAAATTACAATACTTGACACTTAAAACGAGCAGTGAGAGACAATAATAGCACAAAACAAACTGCTAGCCAAGGTTCACCATGCCAGTATCGGAGCCCGTACTGGTCAGCCCGTGGCACAGTTCGATATGCCTTCATGTTGTTCTGTGCTGGACCCATACCGACACAGCAGAGAGGAAGAGGCAGAGAGAGAACATGATAGAGGAAAAGAGAGAGAGGAGGGGGAGGGAGAGGAAAGAAGTGAGGAAGAAAGGGTTTCTCTTGGCTCTGGAGGCCGCCAGAGGGCACCGAAGGGCGCCAAGAACCTCTGGCACCCTGCGGCCCTCCCTCCTTCTTCCTCTCCCTTCCTCCCCCCTCGCTCTCTCTTTTCCTCTCTTTCCTTCTCCCTCTCTCTTCCTACCAGTTTCTCGCTGGAACCATCATGGTCTGCAGCCGACATGGCTTAGTACACCTTGAATTGGACGGTTTGAAACGGTTCCACATTCCTTGCTGCTATCTAAATTTATTATTACTACCACATAACACGATGGGCCATTCATTTAATGAAACCTTGTTTGTTGCATGAAATCCATCTGTCTGGCGACTAATTTGTATTTTCTATGAAACAAAAACCAATTGGCAAAGAAATATTAACATAAGCTAGCAAACCAATTCTTAAAAAAACAGAAATGCGTAAGCAAGCAAATAGGTAATAGTACTGACTCTGATCTATAATTTTATCCATCATTGCAATACTTTAAAAATCTTTACATGGAATAAAGTATGTAGGATCACATTTTGGTGAACATCTAGACCTTGGCAGGAACAAGTGGCAAAGGAGTCACAAGACCAATTCTGCATAGATGGGGTAGTGTTGTCATCTATTGTTATGATGACTGGTTAATTAAAATTTCTGTTTGCTGTTGCAACTTCATCTGGTCAAATTCTTGAGGTTGCAGAAATCTCTTTGCACATGGTCATGACAGCACTGCTTCAATCAGCTGATCATGATCTCAATAATTGTTACTAAAAACCCACAACTTCCACCAGTGTACTAAGCTTCCTAGGTGTATTCAACTCTACGTGAATCATTAGACTTCCTTTCATCCAGTTGATATCCCTCATAGGACTCACGACTACACAATGGTGAACATCCTCTAGGCACATTCTCATGGAAGTAATTGAAGACAGAGACAAGTTTGAGTCCCACATTTGTCAACTGTTACACCTCAGTCTTCTGATACATGTTTATATCATCATATCAGAATCTTTATCACTCTTATTGTGGGCATAATTCCTGTTTTTCTCAAGGTACTTGCTTGGATAGGTATATTTCAAAGTTTTACAACACGTTCACCTCAGAAATTTTACAAGGAAAAGCAAATCTTACGTGATTAGGTTTTAGCCACACTAACCAAACAGATCCCCAATAATAACTTGTTAGAAAAATATAATATTCCCAAATAAAAAGCTTTAGCGAATGTGTTCCTATCATCAACAGATAGCATTACACATTTCCATCCTGGATTCAGAATCTCGATCTCGTAGAATCATACACATGTTTACTTTCCCTTGTTTCAATAAATAAATGTAAGTGTGCTATTAGAAAATAATATCCCATCGTCTACTCAATTGACAATAAACACGTTGTGCAAATGAAAACACTATGATCTATTGTTAAGCTCGATAAAAAAAAAAATACTTGTATAAATTTTATATCAGTATTGTATTCCAGATCCAGTGATGCAAGGCTTACTAAATAACACATATTTCACGGATTATGCATTTTGCAGAAGCAAATCATGATCAACTCTGCATGAGCTATCATGTCTGATTTAACAATTGTTTAGCATTTGGAAATGTACATGCAAAAAAAAAAGCATTATGTTGCGAAGATATTTCTGAGGTGCTAAAGAATCTTAACATTTCCAACACTGATAATTGACATCTCTAACATCTCTGAACTCATTTAAATTTCTGTTTCTATTTCATGGAACAATAGCCATGAATCTTGTACTTGTTGGTATTTCAACCACAGCCGCAGCTGTTCTGTATTAAAAAGCTTCCCACAAGTCTCATGGGCATTCAACAAGCCACCAATCACACCACATCTAGAAGCACATATCCACTTCATCTATCCTTCAAATCCTAGTGTACATATCTTCGAAAATCCTTAAAAATAATTGTACCTGTAAAATACCTAAGACAAGAAAAGCAATCATTCATGCATATTTTGGCCATCAGTCCTAAGAAGGTCCAAATTATAATACCACCCAATAAATCCCATCCATATACCATGTCATAGTTTACCTACCATGAGCCCAACATCAATGGACGGTTATAATGTAAGGATATATTACAATTCTTGGTGGAGAAGATCAAATCAATATCAAAAACACATCTTTCCCAACTGCCTCTGAAGATTCACAATCAGTAGTCATTCTTCTAGTGGAAATCATATAATATGATTAGTTTCAATAACCAATATAGATTGATTCATGCATTCAAAGACCACAAGACTTTTCATCTATGAAATCGAAAAAAGAAAAGAAAAGAAAAGAAATGAAAAGGATTCCTTTAAATAAGGGATTAGCAGAAAATTTCTTATAAAAACAAAACATAATCACCAAGGAGACAAGAAAACGATAAGAAATCCCTGCGACATTCACATCCAATAGATTAAAAACAAATAATCGGTGAATGAAAAGAGAAGGATCAAAACAAGCCCGGTAAAAACATTTCCCAACGATCATACACGCAAACACGACGATGACCAAAAAACAACAAACTTGGTGAGAGAAACAGATCAGGAATCACAAAAGATAGAATCTGAGGAAAATGGAAAGAAGCCAAGAACTCAAGAATATAGCAAATTTCTACACAGGAGTAACAGATCTTATAAAAGAAATGATGGGGGAAAAGGGAGAGAAGTCTTTCGACCTGAACGAGCCAGATGGTGGTGGCCGAGGCGGCGACTCCCCAGGTGGCGGCGGAAACGATGTCCGTCGACTGAGGGCGGAGGCGCACCTGCAAGAACTTGAAGAGCCCCGAACTAGTCGCCGGAGATGCCATCGATATTTTCTCAATAAACCCCACGAAAGCTCTCGAGATTCAAACCCTAGATAGATGAAACAAGAGCGCGCCTGCGTCGCCGGCGGAAAAAGTCGCAAAGAACTTGCTGTAAGCCTGTAAATGCAAGGCTCCATTCGTTCGCGGAAAAGGAAAGCGACGGATGGTCAACGAAAAAAAAAATATTGGATTAACTTTTTTTAAAACATAAAAAACAATGCTTTTATAGAAATAAAATTTTTATATTTTATGAGAAAAAATTATAGAAAATATGAAAAACTATTTTTCTACCAGAGAGATTTTTTTTTTAGAAATACTTTTAAACTATCAAAATCCACAATAAACTCTTTCTCTTTATTATAGATGTAAAGTATTTCATATATTTTTTTATAGAAAAATAGATACTTAATTAAATATAAACCACTTTCAAATATATATTTTTTTATGGCCAACCAAACATATCAAAATTATTTTTCAAACCATCATATTCTCAAAAATTATTTTTTTAGAAAAAAAATATTTGAATGAAAAAAATTGTACCCACAGACTAAACGATCCTAAGGGTGTAAGCGGATAGGATTTATGTTGGATTTAATAAGACCTAGCCTAAGCACCATAAGCCTATTAGGCATGGATTGGGGTTGAGTTTTTTTCTCAGCATGTTGAGATGAATATTCTGGCAAATTTATTATTTTGATTTTTATTTCTAAAATAAATTTATTTTTTCTTTTATTTTTTTTACCTTACTATCGTTGTCTCATTTAATTCATGATTTTTATGGATTCTAGACAGGCGTGTTTAACCTTCACCATCTAACATGCTGTTATACAGACTTTAGAATTAGGTCATAAGAATTTTGTTATTAAATTATTAAATCTTTACATCCAATACGCATATATGATTATGGAGAGAGAGGATCATGACTAAAACTAATCATGAGTTGAGTTTGGACATAAAAAATATTAAATTTTAAATAAATTTATTCCAAAGTCTGATTAAAATGAATGTAATTTAGGCCCGATCCATAATCAGTGTACATAAGGCCTGAGTACAAGTTTTGTACCAAATGATATAATTTTTCCTCTTTTTCAAAAGAGAGAGCTTCTTGGAAAGCACGGAACTACATGTAAAATCAGCTATGAGAAGACAAAAAGGAGCATCCCATAAGGAAAAGAAGCCACATTTATGTATAATAAAATATGAATCATGGGTAAGGTCTTCAATATATATATATATATATATATATATATATATATATATATATATATATATATATATATATATATATATATATATATATATATATATATATATATATATATATATATATATATATATATATATATATATATATATATATATATATATATATATATATATATATATATATATATATATATATAATGGTGCGCCTCTGCTACCAAAAAATTGTACGTATAACTCTATCAGCATGGGCCATGGGCGTCGTGGGACCTTGTCTTTGATGGCTGATCCGACCAATTGAAGAAGTTAGGGATGCGAGTTAAGCAATCCTCGGTTGAATTCTCACCAACTTTGGAAGGACATCATCAAGAAATTGGATGTCTATTGGACCATACTTTTAAAGTAGTTTTTCTATACAAATAAGATTTTCATATTTTAGAAAAAATAAAAATATATAAATGAACTATGAAAAAGTTCAATTCAAATTACCTAGAAATTAGAGTAATTTTTTTTTTCCAAAGTGTCGTTAAGAATGTGTTAAATTTTTCTCTTTATTAAAGACATAACAGATATTTTACATAATTTTTTTTAAAAAATAAATACTTAACCAAATATAAGTCATTGGTAATGTATCATTTTTTTCATAGTCAGCCAAACGTGCAATTTTTTAGCCAGGTATTATATATTCGGACATCAATTTTTTAGAAAAAAATATTTCAGTGAGAATTTTTTTTTCCTACAAACCAAATAAGACCTTCAAAAATTGTGGATGCAATAGTTTGGCTTGAGAAGGAGTTTTTCGAGGAAAGAAATCCTCTGTCAACTCAGCTCTTCCCAAAATGCTTCACTCCATTCAGCTCGAGGAGAATTTATGCTTCGACAAATCACTGTATAACTATCAATCACTTATGAATTCTTCTCTTTAACCCCACCGATGCATTTCAGCTTCAAATAAAGAATTTTTATGTTCTAAATCTTATGATATGTAAGTCCTCCACTTCATGCTCTTTTGTATCGACACATTATAAATATTTTAGAAAAACTAAAACAGCTTTTTGAAATTTTTACCAAATACCCCTATTTCATTTAAAAGTGTTTTTGGCCCTCCAAAAACTCCTCCAAATAAGACCGAAGTATCTTGCATCCTCCATAATTACTCAAAAAGTATTTATTTTCATATATTTTATAAAAAATATTTAAAAATTATAAATAAATCATCCACCGTCCCTTCGTGTGAGTACCACCAATCAACTGTCACCGGATAGACTCAGTCACACATGCGATGTGTGTTCCATCTCGATCGATCATTCCATTGCGGATTCGTTGAACTCATCTGAATGAATTCATGATGGCCATAAACATTTGATATTTTGAAATCATACAATGCAATTTCTTATCCAAGGATAGAGAATCATTAATCATAAACCTGATGAGCTAAGAAACACTGGATTGTGCAAATGAACGCTGGATTTGCACTGTCCATATTCTAGCTCGAATAATGAGTCCTTTCTGCTTAAGCCTTAGCTATTCTTTCAATCCGAGATACATAATCTTGCGGCCCCATGCATGATGTGCCCTTATATGCGTCTGCTGTGACGACACCCAAATGAATCTTTTAGATGTAAAGCGACGTATCTGGTGCCTCTTGGGAAGGCCAACAAATTTCATTGCAATAGCGTGTGCTTTGAGTCCTAACATTGACAAAGAGACACAGAGGTCCAACCATACTGCAATGTCGGCCAGTTTCTGGGGATTAGGTAGGGTGGCACGAGGTCAAGCTAGTGGACTTGGATGAACAAGAGATAATGTTCAAAAAAAATTAGGATATATAATACCGAATATAATACCTAATATAATTGCCATAGATTTCATATGTTGTGATCTGCAAAGAAAAGTCTGCACACGAAATCAAAGTATTAGCTAGATTAGATCATTACTTTCTCTAGGATGGTGAAAGCTGCAAAGACAAATGAATTAGTGAGGTCAATACCCTGGAATTGAGTTCGTGGAGTGATGTTTAGATGATGAGGTAAGGTATTACAATCACGTCTAATAGTATAATTGTGAGGGCCCTTGCAGACGTTGTTTAGTTCTACATCAACAATACATTGGAGAGATTTTGGATACTTATACAGGACTAAAAAATCTGGCTAGATATTTTGAGTGAGGTTTTGTATTGCTACAAATGGTATAGGAGTGTATCTGGCTTATGGTCTATATAGATTAGCGGCCACTACAACACTGTGATGTTTGTGATAGGATTTGTAGTACTAATGAATAGATTTGCATAGGTTTGATGCTTAACTCGGAGATGATACTAGGGTTTAAACGAAAAAAATATGTAAGAATTCGTGCAGACGTATGTTTACTCCTACGTTGGCTATAAAGTAAGTAGATCTTGGGTACTTATACAAGGCTATAAAACCTCAATAATATCTTTTAGCTAGTTATTTTGGATAAGGTTCTAGATTGTTATAGTAATAACATATCATTCAAATGATATTCATATGTCATGTAACAAAGATCACATACCCTAATTAATGTTCAAAATATTTGTTCACGAAAACAGAAAATATGGGGGCGAAAGGTTGGGATCCTGTACATGCATGACTGCCATTTAAGAACTACATACAACAACTAGGGGAGGCAGGAGCTTTGTCCTTGTGCCTTAGCTCAAATTTTTTTATGATTTTGTCTGTAAAACAAAAACACAAATAATTTGCTAAAAACAATTTTTTCTAGTCTAGCACCTATGGATCAATTAAGGCTATCCCACCATTGTCTAGTTTCTCACATTTCGCATCAATATTGGTTGGGGGATTATGTGCAACTAGAGCTTCCATGAATAAAGATAACAATCAAATAGCAAGTTAAAAAGACCTCTATGAAAGGGCAACTTAAAAAGAAATCTAGCAAAGTACAAGAGGAGGTTGTGTAGCAACCCAAAACATCACCTAAAAAAGATTAATTGAAAGATATTATTTATATTTTTTGATCTTATATAAGTATTTAAGATCTACTCATTGCATAGCCGATGTAGGACTAAACATATGCTTGCATGGGCCTTACATACTCTCTCTATTTAAGCCCTAGTGTTCTTGCCAACTTATGAGTTCAAATCTATTCAAACCCAATCATAAGTATCATAAATCTAATCTAGATCCGTGCTACAGTGTTCCCTAGTCCGCATTAACCATAAGCCGGGTTTGCTCTAATATTATTTGTAACAATTTAGGACTTTACTCAAAAGGCTAGACGGAAGATATTATCCGAGTTCTTTGATCCTATATAAGTACTCACGATCAACCCATCTCCCAATACCTCACCTAAAAAAAATTAGTTGAAAAGTATTATTTGAATTGTTTGGTCCTATATAAGTACCTAGGATCCATCCCTTGCATAGCTGATGTGGGACTAAATATATATCCATATGGATCCTCACACGTTGTGCACATCCGATGAAATTGGTCCCATCTAGTGAAGTTAAAATGCATGAAAAAATCTAGTTTTTTGTTTTTGAATCTAATACATAGAGAGAAAGTGCTCATAGCACGCCATCAACATGACTTTCTTAGAAGAACAAGGAGGAAGGTCCACCAACTTTATTAATATGCAGTTATTATAGAACTAGTACAATGCGCACGTGAAACTCTTGACGGGTGTATAATGTGAGAGCACAAACCCAATTGTCAATTTCCTCTCATTTCAATTGTTGCAATTGACCTATCAGCGAACAACAATGACCCTAGGTGAACAAACGGATTAGTTGTTTCCGTAAATTATAATATCATGTACAATTTATTCTCCAATGGGCTCCACTATTTTTTTTGATATAATGTATAAGAACAAACTATTGATATACAAAGAAGGCTAAATTAGGAGTGACTATGAACCACTGGCTCCAATTAAATCACCTAATGATCACATGCTTTGTTTGCTCCATGGTCTTATGGGGACAGTGTATTTACATAGTGTCCTAACCTTGCTAATTGACAAGAAGGACAAACTAAGTACTGCAACGGACCTAAAGAGAAAACTATAGGGGTATGTTTGGTTTGGGGGAAGATGGGCAATGGAGGGTCCCCTTTCCATTTCAATTTTGGAAGGATATGGAAATTTCTCAATCTTCCAAAACTTAATGTTGACTCTCCTCTAGTATTTAAATTTCAATCTAATTTCGATTTCAGTCACGGATCAAATACGTCTGAAAATATAATTATTTTGACTTTTATTCTAATCTATTCTCATTCCATTCCGATTCGAATTCAGATTCCAATTATCAACCAAACGCATCTCAGATGTATTTACAAAATGCTGAAACTGAGAGCATTTATGGATCATTGGCTTCCACTAAAGTACAAAGTAGAACAGGATTCTCTAAGCAATAATAGCGCTCAATGATAGTGCTCCAACAATCTTCAAACAAATTAAATCTCTTTCACAGCAATAACATAGATGCCACATCTCTAAGATACCGCAACATCGCCTTCAAATATAATTAGGATGCCAACATCTAGGTTTCAATTTGTGATTTCTTCAAGGAGAGGACTGCCAACGAAGCTGATCCAACTCCGTTGGCACAAGGAGCATCCAAATTTCATCAGGATCAGGACTCCAGTTTCTCTCTCTCTCTCTCTCTCATCCTCTCATCCAGTACTGGTCCGTAACTGGCGATATCATCAACTCCTTGACTAATTACTTGTTACAGCGGAGAAGATTTCTGTATTTCTGTACACCAACTTCCATCAATGGCCAAGATGGGATACCCCAGAGACACGAAGGTAAGAAAGAGACACCGACCCCTCCACCAGGCCTAGTCTTGGAGGAACCCATCCTGATCAAAAGCAAATATATCCTCAAATGAGTCTGTCCCGAAGCCCACGTAGTGGAGGCTGCTGGTAGAAGAGTGGAAGCCCGAGGTCACATCGCCATGATCGGATGTAGAGCCCAATGGTGTCATTAGCTTGGACCCTTCGTAGGCTGCTGATAGCGTGACATACGCCGATGATGAGCTACCTGGGGACAGATTACTCAGCACCTCTTCATGACATTCTTGCTTATAAGAAGGGAAGGAAGAGGGCAGTGGGGCTTCTTGTCTATTATCAGTGGGATTTGATCTGAAGCTAATTAGACAAGACCCCTCGAGATAGGAAGGTGAGATGATATGGGGAAGCATGGCTGGCTCCCTGCATGTATGCTCCCCCATGTAAGTGATTATAAATTCATCATCCTCCGATCGCTGCACCTGTCTGATAGCCTTGCAACCTTGATCATACTTGTGGGTGCATCTAAAGTAGGCCCTGCAAGATTAGTATTAATATAATTAGTTTCCTCAGCACAACGAAATTATATATTGAAAGAAAGCTAGCTAAGTCACTAATTGTTGGTGCAATTAAGTATATATTAGATGTCTAAAAGAGAATATAAGCAACTGAGATTTCCATTCATCATGACATATATATGCTTATGTTATAATAGTGGAAAAAAGGGAATTTGGTTTACAAGTTATTGTTAGGATTTATATTCTGGTTAACAAGTATGTCGACGGATGGTATTTTTTTTTGCCCCTTTGTTTGAGGGGAAAAGGAGGAAATAAAACTGACTCCTGAAATTATTAAATGAAGGTAAAGCCTTTGATGATTCAAATAAAGAAAATCTAAAATTAGAGTTTCTGTGTGATGATTAATCACTTTGGCTCTTGAATAGGTTCAAATAAGGCTTTCATTAAGTAGTACTGCAAGGTAATAGTATATGAGCCTAAATATTTTGGTATTTGAATAGATGCTAGAGAAAGGTACCTCGGAAACTTGGAGCTTTGGATCTCCTTCTGTCCATATTTTCTCCATGTGTAGCCATCATCCAGTGTCTTGGATTTGACTATCCTCGATGGAGTTGGTTGCGACCTGCAAGCAAAAATAATACAAACAAGATCAGTCAGGAATTTAACAATATGTGCATATTTGCTGCAAGGCTTAAGAATAACTGAATAAGCTCATCAGCCATTTAATGCTCAAGCAAGAAAATATTTTTTCTATATAGCTTTTCAAAATTCTATCTGTAAATGAACAAGATAGCAAGGTTTTATTTGTCACCTTGGATCCTATGGCAATAATAGCAAGGTTACATTTGTCCCCTTTTGTTACAACAACTAAACTACCCCTAGCAATGAACTTGTAACAAAGTTTAACTTCAAAATCAGTAAGACTAAGAAAAGCATGATCACCTTCTCCGGCAGCCACCTCTCTTGTCTCCCACCGGACTTATTTTTTTCTTCCTACCACCAACTCCGATGATCGCCGGATTCTTAAGTGGCTGGCCGGAGTCCAACACAGAGAGTGATCTAGAGAATGAGTCCAAGACCTCCTTGAAGGCCTCGATCGCCGATTTCCCTAGTGTTGCCTCCTGCAGAAAGACCCCAAGCCGGGTGGCGGCTTCCCGCCCCTTGATCAGTTCCTCGATCGCCGCCTCCGTCGAGGGATTTCCCTGGCTAGGGGATGTCATTCCTTTGCTTCCTCCTCTTTTCCTCTTTGGCACCCTTGGAGCTTCTTATCTTGATCTAAGGCTTTGGTGTGAGTGGAAAAGGGGTAGAGATCTGTGAGCTATTTTTATATAGGGGCGAGGGGACCTTGAGTAGATGCATGAGGAAAAATAGAGGAGGGAAGTAACATGGAAGGAGACCAGGAGTACAAAGGAGCAGTCGTCATCTTCGTGACACAAGATGGGTGAGGTCATCGCTTCCGCTGGCTAGCCTGGAATCTTCGTTAAATATAGAATCAAGTGCCAAGTTGCATGTTCCCGCACCAATACGTTTTGGAAAACGTAATAAAATCAAGCAAATGAAATGACGAGGGTAGCCTTTGCTTGGCTTGTGACTTGGCGGCCAAGCAAACTTTTCCATGCTCATGGTGCACGCGCCCAATGGTGCTCTGTATCTAGTCTAGGGTTGCTACGTCCAGACTGTTCTCATCTAAAGAAGGATTTTCCAGGCTACTCTTTAATATAATATTTTATAAAAAGGTAGGAGATATTTTTGGGGTTCATTTTGTGAGGGCATTTAGAAAATTTTCATTCTCAAGAGGTTAACAGCCTGTTAACAACGGATAAACAACTTTTTTTATTTTTTATATTTTTTTATAAAAAAATTTATTTTATTTTTTTTTTGATTTAAAAGAATCACCGGACTCGATGTGAATTATTATTACCACTACGAATATTTAGAACAATTACTAAACTCGATGTGGATCACTTTAGCCACTACAATTATTTAGGAGGATCACCAAATTCGACGTGGATCATTTTGGCTACTACGAGTATTCAAGGCGATCATTAAACTCAACGTGGAATACTTTGACCACTATAAGTATTCAGGCGGATCGTTAAACTCAATGCGGATCACTTTGACTACTGTGGATAGGGGCTAGATAGGGTTTACGAGCGAGATCCACCACATCAAAAATCCGAGTCGCATGCCAAAATTGTGGAGGCCATAACTTAGTCATACGATATTCGATCGAAATGATCTTTTTTTTTAAAAAAAAATGGGTATATTTTTGAGATCTATAACTTCGGGTCAATTTCTGCGAAGTTGAATCGAGTCAAAATTCTATTGTTTAAGCTCCGAAATAGATTTGTCAAACCAAAAGTTTTCTTCTTGGGTAAAACTTTGATCAAGCATAGTTCTCTATCTGATAAGAATTCGGTGGAGTGATAGAAGATATTGTTGATATAAAAGTTGAGATCGAGATTTTTAGCTTTTTTTTTACTAGAGATATCTATTTAAGAAAAAAGAGTTTTACTATAATTAAGAAAAGGAATCCGACTCAAATTATGTTAAGGCGAATCTCACATTATAAATAGAGGCTATGTAGCTCATTTTTTTTAGCATCAATCAAAGAAAAGAAGACTTAAAGTTCTACTTTTGAGATTCCTCCATCTTGTTCTAATTTTTTTTTTGAGAGATTCGAGTTGAGCAGATTGAAGAAAATCTTTTTTCTCCATAATCGGATTATTTCTGAATGGGGCGGGGCAAAGCTGCCTCCACCTCCACTGTTCCGATCCTATTATCCTTGGTCATCACGTGTAAACTCGGCATCCTCCGTGAAGACACCCGCATCACTGTCGTTATGGACCGTCGCCATGGATGACCTAGGGGAGGCCCTCCTCCTCCTCTTTCTTCTACTCCTCCATGACGACACCCATATCTTCGTTGCCATGGATGACCTAGGGCATTCAATCAAACGACCAAGAATAGGGTAGAGGCAAAAGGACTAATTAACATATCCTTTGGAGTGCCGTAGAAAAACCCTCTTAAGAATACCACATCTTTTTTATCATGTACAATCAATGTCTCATTTTCGTCATTCTTTCTTATACATAATACCATATTAAAACCAACAAGACTATCTTCGATAGGAAAATAATTTTTTATTATTATTTTGGATCTTGGATGAATGAGAGCCTGGTTGAATTGTTGATTGTAAAAATCATTGTCTATATGTCTATACGTGTATTTGAAAGATAAAATTTCCAATTGAACGATGCATTGTTTACCTAACACAATTTTTGTTATCATCTGGGTTCAACATTGCTCTTGCCAGGAGCGTGGTTGTTGCATATCAATTCAGCGCCCCAATACTTTTCTTCCCGTACAGCATCACCGGACATCAAAAAATCCTCCACGGGGCTTTGCTTGTCTCCAAGGAGTGATTTCGTGGGGCCCAAATCTAGCACCGAAACAAAGCCATGTTTTGTAATTTAAAGAATTCCGCGGGAGATGACTAAGAAAACTGCAGCTTCCACGCCTCGTGCGTCCAGGTCGTTGTCAAGTTGCCCAAAGGTACCTCGCCACCTGGGTGAGCACTTCAATAGCATGCCAGGAATTTGAACCAATGAGGTGGTAAATAGAATATTTCCCTCTCATTGCACCGTGGTCACACCATATCATTAAAAAATTATGGCGACTATTGCCTTAGACTCCCTAAAATAGCACAAATTTATAAAAAAATTAGATGGATCAGTCCAAATTCAATGAATTCTCACCATCCCGAATAGTTTAAATAGAAAGAAGATAATATGACGAATGACTATGGTCTTTGATGCCATGTTAAAATCACTACTTATTTCAAAAAATTTAAACTAATTAGATGAGATAGATTTATTTTTATATTTTATATTTTTTTACGGTCCTTCTTACATGGGCCGGACTATTTTTTAATGGTTGAGTCCAATATGTGAAATTTTTAATAATAGAATTAAAAAGTATGGAGACAGAGTTCAAACTCAGGAATCTGCTTTAATACCATGTTAAAATTATTACTTGTCCTAAAAACTTAAATTAATAAAATAAAATAGATTTATTTATATATTTTTTATATTTTTTTGCATAGTGAATGATATCTCTAAATTTGCTCCAGAAGCTCCAATTAAACTAGTTGAATAGTCATGGTGAAAATTACTGGCATCTGCACGGAAGTGGTACCGAGTCAATGATTGGGCGTTGTTACTCAGGAGTAAGGTTTGGATTAGTTAGGAGAAAGGTCTTTTCAGCTAATTTATCTCACTTTCTTATGGTATTAATATATTTCACCCATCGCTTCGATGCTGAAGCCTGAACTACTAAAACTGCCTAAACACACAACCACATGAGTCAACACTAACTAGAGGAGGTAATTAAGTAAGTTCAGGTGGCAGAAGGTCTCCAGCTTGGTAATCCACATGATCATGTACGTGATCTTCCAGTGACATTAATTTCCCTCACAAGGAATTAGGATATAGAATTAACTAGGCAGCCCTCTGTTTTTACGTTGACAGATTTGCTACCATGCTATAAGATGTAGTCTCCTCCATTGAGAATCATCCCTCCTGAAGAAATTCCTTGAACAGCCTCTTTACCTTATCCAGAATATGAATAGAACAGCAGAATTAGACACCACAAAGACTGGAATAGAAGAGAGGGGCTGATTGAATGAGAATAGCCCTATCCTTTTTGGAGAGATAAGTCCACTTCCAGGTATACTGCTGAACTTATCAAACATGTCATCAGAATCAGCAGAATGTAGACTATCACTAGAGAGAGTCGCACCCTGACATGTTAAGGTACCAGATTTCACATGAACACTAATAATACTGCAGATCCTATGCTTAATCTTAGGAGTTTTCGGGCTAAAGTCGACATGGGACTTTAACTATCATATCATCCTTGATTATCAAAGTCATGTTGTCTCGCTTGTGCCACCAACTCAAATCATCTGCAAATAGTAAATGCATGATCCTTGGCCCTCTAACTTTAGACCGGTAAACATGAAGATGATCATTGTCGACAACGTCATGAAAAGATCTTGACAACATACCAGAAAAGATTAAGATTAGATATAGTGACAAAGGACATCCCTATCTAACCCTAATATAAGATGTAAACCAAGGTGAAGGAGATTTTTATTAGTGAGGATAGAGAAAGAAGGATTCATAATACAACCCTCAATCCAATTAATGGACCTTCCATCCAAGACAAAATGGGTTAGTACTGTATGAAGATAACTAAAGGTGACCCTATCGTAGGTCCTTTTCATATTATTTACCTCAATAATGTGACGGAGTGTGGCCTAAGACCATTGTAACAGCATTATTTTGAACCCTAATTCGGGCACCCTTACAAGTTACAACTTAGGAAATTTTGATAAATAAGTCATCTTCAGTAAAATGCTGAGATTATACATTTTCAATGTCAATTCAGATGTTCAATTAAATCTATCTATTTTGATTCTTCTCACATGTATTCCATATGCCAATGCATATTCATACATCCCGGAACTGACCTCTGCTGACGCGACGAACCGACCAATAAACCACTTAGCCATCAGCTAACCATTCAAAACTTGATACATGGCCAACCCAGAAGGCGTGCAGAGAATTTTTTGTATTTCAAATTTTTTCTATAATGAGTAACAACTCAGCTATGATTGCTAACTATATCCCAACAAATGTGATACCTAAGCAAATCCAACGATCGAGAAGCACAGGCAAGATACAAGGGCAAGACTAGCAGCAAGATTCATGAGCAAGATTCACAGGCAAGACTTGAGGTTTATGACCTTATCAACTAGCGTATAGCCCCTTAACTACTCGGTGACAGGCTCCAACCCTTGCCTATATATTGCATTCCTGTAGGCTCTCCAGATAAATTCTCTTTCGACTCTTTTGTGCCACCTCTCTGCCCCTCTTAGGCGTCCTCATGTTCTCAAAGAGTTGCGTCTGATTCAGGCACTGGAAAGTTCTCTGCCAGATACGCTCCGGTGAGTGGACTTCTTTGTTTTTATTGTTTCAACACGGAACCAGCATCGGAGCACCATCCAAAGCGTTCCTCCACCGTCCAACATCGACTCATGGGTGCTTAATATCAAGATCGCCGCTGGTCGAGCATAGTAGCCACTGGAACATCACCGTAGAGGCATGCAGCGTTTTCATCCGATTTCTCTAATCTAAACGGCAAACGAGCTAAAATCTCCAACAATCTTTACCAACTTAGCATCTAGATCCAGCCAGTTTCCAGCAGCAACACATACCATTATTCAGTCAACCGAAGCCTAAACTGCTGATGGCCATTAAAGATTCTAGCACCATTTTGGAGAAAATTGAAAAGAGAAAAGTTGAGAGGAGAGGGGAGTAGGATAAAACGACGAGTTGCTCATCTGGTGAGTCCACTGAATTCGTGTTCCCAACGCTAGCATTTAGCAGTATCCAAAGTAGCGGTTTCCTCTTTCTCGCATTTACTCCCTCGCGATCCCACCTTCCTGGACTCCCAATCCAGCGGCATCTCGCACGCTTTAAATAGGACGGTGGCCCATTTTTTACGGGCATTTCTCTTTCTCGTATTTATTTCCTGCTGATTCCGACTCCATAGGCTCTCAATCCAGCGGCATCAAACACCCATTTTTATGAGAAGTTCTATGATCCGCACCGTTAATTTCTGGGATTTCGCGGGACAGTCAGTTCTATGATCCGAGTATATATATAATATATGTAATACGGATTCCTACATGAGTTGAGTTATAGGGTGTTGATTTAGTCGGATCAAAAATTTAGCATGCCACATGTCAAGAGGTGATCGGTTTGAACGTTTGAAAGTTGGTATAAAATAGAAGAGGGTCAGCTGATTGAGGAAGCACCGTGTTCAATTATTTATTTAATTTAGAGGTGGCAATCGGATCTGGTCGGATCAGATATAGATTATGTCCAGATACGGTTTGGATAAAAAATCTGTTCCCTCAAATTTGACTTATTTATTAAATGGATTTAAAATTCAGATCTGAATATGATTATTTTGTTATTTTGTTAATTAGATAACCTAATCTGACCTAAAACAAATTGGATGGGGTTAAATGGATCAAATGGTTAGGCATTACCGTCTTAATTTATCTATTTTAAGGTAAATGAGGGAGCACCATAGTCGTACCAATCGGACTTTATCTGGACTTTGCCCATCTACTGAGTTAATTAAACTTAACGAGCTGAATTAACAAAACAGCCTGGACAATACTATGGGTGGAATTGTATGTTTCTTGGTGACATGAGAAAAGGGAAAACAACATCACAAATAGATTGGTCATAATCACTTAAAAACAAAAGAGAATATATAAGAAAGGAAGGAGAGATGCTAAATCCAAAATTTCCCATCTGTAGTAGATAGATTAGGCCCTAAGGTTCTGCCCTTCATATTGAATCTTAAGAGGAATGGGTTAGAAGACTTAGCTCAGAACGTTACTAAATAATACAAGAGGTAGTTACATGAAGTAATACAACGCTTCAAATGAATTCTTTATGCATGGTCGCCCACGACGCGGGGAGACCAGGAATAAAAGGCTCCATTGGGAATCAAAGTTAGAGTAAATTATAAAAATCCTTCAAAGATTAGGAGTAAATTACATTTACTATCAATAATTTGAAAAAACTATATTGCTTACCACTTCGAGGTTTATTTTTATCCAGTACTTTAACTCATAACTTAAATATTAGTCGAATCATTAACTTTAAATAGGAACCAAATACCATGATAGAAAAAAATTCAAAAATGACCAAAATAACTTTAAAAGACATAACAGCCATCCAAGAACATTAAAAAAAAAAGTGTGTATCCTCCTCTCTACTTTAGAGCAATTTTGGTTTTTTACATGAGATAAATAGTTTCATTGGCGTCGTTAATTTAACCGAGTGTAAGTATAGGTTTTATGAGCTATTAGATATAAGTGTAACAAATGTAAACCTCTGGGAAGTTTTGTAATTTACTCTACAAGTTACATCCAATACTTTTTATAAAAAAATATGGATGATAATACTTAACTTTTAAAAAAAAATCCTTTTACTTATTTATTTTTTGGAAGAAGATGCCATTAAATGTAATATTAAAGTAGATCCAAGACCATTAATCCACTGTGCTCTTGTAGCTCCTGAGGAATAAATTCAAGCATCCAACTCAAATGAGCCTTCACAGCATGCTGACTGAGGACACGTGGGAAACTTATTTTCTCACCTATCTGCCCTCTTGCTTTATGGCGAATGGGTTTTGTTTGCTCGATGGTGTTTTTCACCTGGGAGCCCCCACCTCCGAGTTTCCTCAAGGTCAATTTTGATGGCTCAGTCCAGGATGGAGGCAGGAGGGGAGGGGCCGGATTTGTCATCAGGGGCCCGGATTCCAGCACGGTGGCAGCAGGGGACTATCAGATCTTCGACATCTCGGTCCCAGGGGCTGAGCTGCGAGTGGCTTGGATGGGATTGCGATATGCGCGATGTGTACTGCGGGCGAGTTCCATCCTCTTGGAGGAAGACTCGGCCATAATGATCAGCTGGGTCCAAAAGGGCCCTTCCAGCGATCGATGGAGGAGTTCATCCTTTGCTCCGTGGCATATGGTTGATGATGAGGAAGGGGGTGCTCTTTCAAGCTATGCATGTATATCGTGAGGCCAACGGAGCGGCAGACTGGGTGGCGGCGTATGTTGCGAGCCACTCAGGAGACACCCTATGAGTTGGTGAGGACTATTTACCTGGTACTTTTCGGGACCTTTCGTATGCAGATTCTTCTAGGTGTATTCGTACCGGTATAGTATGAAACACCCGCTTTAACAAAAAAAAAAAAAAAAAGGGTTGTGTTTGCTAGAGATCATAATGTAATAGCTCTATATGCTATTGCTTTGGTCTTCCCATCATGCAATATTGTACCCTCTGTGAAGCTTCTGAATGCATGGAAGGGTCTAAAAATGGCTATACATTTGGTTAAATAGCATGATATCTTCGGCTTGATACCTTAGGCTCAATCCAGCCAACCTGAGCTGGGTAATTTTTGTGTCAAGCTAAGCTGAAAACAAGCCTTATTCATGGTCAACACAAATTCAGGTCCAGACCTAGACCAAAATATTTTGGGTCGAATACCTTTCAGGGCTATTTGGTTTTAACGGGAATCAGTATCAGCTATACATGTATTTGGATCTCGATTTTTGACTTGTTGGATGAAAAAAATCAGGTTTGGATGTTGAATATGAGTTCAGCACAATGCAAAAAGAAAAAGTAGAAAGTTGCACAATAAAACGTTCTCTGCTTACATTTATTTGTAAATTCTTTCCACGCCTTCTCACCGTTAATTATTCCCTCTCAGCTGCGAGCAAGACAATGATTCCCAAACTGCAACAAATGATATGCAGTTGAAAGGAGCTAAAAATGAGGTGATGCAATTCAAATTAGACCTCCAAAAAACTCCAAGAGTCATCACCGAATCCAAGTCCATCAAGATTCCATGGATCCATCAGCAAGTGCTTGTCAAAACCATCTGAATTTGGAGAGAAGCTCATGCCTGAAAGCATATCATCCCCTGCCGGGTCCAATGACTCGAGCGTTGTTAGATCCAGAGATGGGGGATCATTAGACGATGAGATAGCATCGAACTTTGCGCTTATTACATCATCTCCCATATGACCTTCACCTGTGGAGTTGAAGGATGAAAGCAAAGATTGGACTTGTTTGATCCCACTCCAGTCTGATCCAAAGCTAAGCATGCATGGCTCACTGGGAGAACAGTTTACTGGAAGTTGGGGAGTGGGCAAGCCTTTTTTGCACGCATGATGCCTGATGTAAGTGACTACATACATGGGCGGGTCATTACAGTCCTTTTGCTGCACTAGTTTAGCTGCCGGGCACCCTTGGTCGTCTCTATGAGTGCATCTATAGTAGCTTCTGCCAATCGTATGTACTAAGCTCATTCAGAAAGAGTTGGTGATTTTTATGAATGTTTTGATATTCAAGAATTGTTAATTCCACAGAGGTCAGAGGACAATTTTTTGGAAATTTTTTGAGAAAAGTTTTTGAAAACCTTTTACAATAATTTGATTAATTCATATTGCTTCTTCCAATGTCAAGTTTCAAGCAAAGTCCCTTTGATATCTAATTGGGAAAAAAAAAAGGAAACACAGCAAAATAAGACCGTGAAATATTCAGCATAAAATCATGAAGTGGCATAGAATATTCAATTCACAGAGACCATTATAATATATATATTTCTTTCAAGTATATTCTCTTGTGCACACTTTCTTTCATATAACTGAAAGCAAGCATGGCAAGTTACCAACATAAAGTATTCCACATAAAATTGTAAATGGCGCACATCTTCATGTTATGTTTAGGTTATGATTTTAATGACAGCCAATATTTGTACCCAAAAAAAAATTCCAAAGGAGAGTACAAAAATTTGAACTTCATAGCTGATTCGATTTTATGAAGCATTGTTGTTGTGTTCTCTAATTAAGTATATGGCATCTCTTCCGGCCATTTTAGAAGTGTCGAGGCACCAGGCATGCCCCAAAATCCTACACTCTTTCTTTCCTTGTGATTCCAACTTGTTTTCTAGTAGCTTGATAGGAGGTATGGATATTAATGAAAGGAGGTATGGATATTAGTGAAAGGGATGATCACTATTTAAGTATAAACTTGGAGTCCCCAAATCAATTCCATTCTGAAAGTAATAATAATAATAATAATAATTTTTGGAATTCTAGACTTCATGTTTAACTTAAAGTGACCATGATGCGTAGCACCATTTTTCTTACGTGGAATATATTAATTCATTTCTCAAGCACTTATTATAACAACGCAGGACCTTATATAAAAAAGCTAGTTGAAAGGTATTATTTGGATTTTTTGATCTTGTATTAAGTACCAAGATCAACTCAGCGAATAACTAATGTAGGACTAAACACACATCGGCACGTATCCTCACACTTATACATGGGTCCGTGTTGTTCTGGTCATCATACTATTCCTCCTCTCCCTTCTGCAGATATTTTCTTTGAACATTTGATGACATCATTAAATTTGCATGTACATGGAAACAGAAAAGAATTCGATATAATAGAGAAAGTGATGCGAGATTTAACCTTGGAAAGTCTGAGCTTAGGATCTTTTTCTGCCCATATTTCCTCCACTCGTGGCCGTCATGATGGGGGGTAGATGTAAAAATTGTCCACGACTGCAGAGGCCTCCTGTTACGAGGCAGTAAAAAAAAACAATTTATAAATCCGAATTTTTATTTTAGTTGAATTCATTTAAACCAAAATCTCATGCTCTATTTTTTCGTTATAACGCTCCAAATTCTAAATCAAAACATAACGCAAGCCTACTTACTACCTAGCCGATTAACATCTTTCTGTTCCATGTAATAATGGAGAGATCCATGAAACATTTCATTAAGAAAATAGAACATAATTAGCCAATATTCTCCCTTCTCATACCTTCGACTATGAACTCCTTTAGCGTGAGGACTGGTCCTCACCTTCTCACCAGAAGCCTCGCTTCCTTGATTGCCAGAACAAACTGAGTCCTCCTCCATGGACGCCAGCTCTTGGATTGCTTCCGAGATGCCGGTAGGCTTTAGAAGTGACAGAGCCCTCGTAAAAGATTGCGATACCTCTTCCATGAGGCCATGGACCAGCTCTCTCCGGGGATCGACGCTAAGGAGGGAGTGAAGCCGGGCAGCGAGCTCGCGCCCTCGGACGACCTCTTGGATTGCGGCCTCGCGGTCGGATGTTGGCTTCTTCATCGATGGGGAAGCCATCTCCAAAGTCTTCCACCTTTCGTGGCTGAAGAGTTATTAATACCTTGAGAGTTGAGACGCGTCAAGCGAATAATAAGAACGTGACCGGGTACCTGCGTAGTTATTAATACCAAACGACATCATATTCTTCTTCTTTTTTTTTCTCTGACAGAACGACGGATGAATTAATTATTTAAAACAAGTGTAAATATATTCATAAAAATTTAAAAATAAAATATTAAAACAATAATGAAAAATATGTAGAAAAATTTTATAATATAAATTTAGTATGATTAGCTCGCCGTTGAAACTGCGATATTATTGGCCTCTCTATAAATCTCGTATAGTATTTTTAATATACATACTTATTATTTATTCTAGGGGTGATTTCCATTTCCCAGAGTAAAAATCGTTAGTCAAACATGACATCCCGGAATTCCTCTTCCTCAAGCTTCTGTTAATTAACGTGCACTACTATATGCTCATGAGAGCTTCATATCTCACTGGTTTTCATCTCGTTCTGTTTATTTCTTATCAACTTTCTTGACTTTTGCTCATCCATGCTCAAAGTTTAGGTCTCTCTTGCTATCTTTCTTTTTTTTTTTGTATTAAAAGTTTCTATTTTTTTGATGCATTAAAAAAGTTTCTAATTTGACTTATGATGAAAGCAAGAAAAATCTTGTCAACTTTCCTCTGTTTCTTTTTTTTTATAGAAAAAGCTGAAAACCTTGCGAAATACGTACACAGGTCATGACTATTTTCTGGCAGCATTTGAGGGAAAAAATTCCTCATAAGATATTAGGTGGAAGCAAATGCCTAGAACTTAAGTTTTAGGATGTTTATACAGCTTGAATATGTGGCATATATGTTCATATATAAGTTCTTTTTTCTCTAAAAAACGAAATTTGAAACAAAAGTGTTGCCCAAATAAAAAACAAGTTTGAGGTTTTTTTTTCTTTTGGCCTTTCCGCATCAGTTGGCAAGCTAATTATGTTGGTTGTGTTAGTTGCACTCGATTTTCTGCAGGAACACTTGCTCCGGAGTTCTCATCAGATCAATCAATTTGGTTTGCTACTATTAATTATTCCCATAATGGTGTCAAAGATAATCCTTAGGCAGTGATATTGGCTAAAGTGGAATCTTTGCAGCAAGCATTTTGTAGGCATGGCAAGCCTTTAATTAATTTATGGTGGACACGATGAGTCCACCAAATAGCTCACATCTCTTCTAGGAGTTTTCTAATCAGTTTTTTTAATGACAACTATTTCATGTAATCATATTTTTTTGGCTGAATAGAATTTCTTAAACACGTCAAGTTTGGCAGGTGGAAGGTGATGTTAGAAGGTGACATATTATTGGCTTCTAAGGACACGGAATGAGGTTAATTAAGAAGGTTCACATGAACACATGGTTGGACTAAGGTGGGAACAGCTGCCGAAGTCGCTTAAAATGACGCCAGAAACAGGAAGCCTGGTTGGATTTATGTAGGTTAGAAATTTGGTGATCAGTATAGAAAACTGATCGAGGATCCTAAAACTACGCGGCATTGTTGCCTCCGGCTTATTGACTGCCTTTTTTTTTAATATTGACTTTGATGACTAGACTTCTTACTAACCTAATACATAAAGAGGTAATTATTATTTTAGAAAGATGGTTGATCTTGTCTCCTCTTAGGTTTCAATTGAAAGGCATCTTCCGGATTTTTTTGATCAGGCTAACGGAGAAGTACTCAAAGTAATTAATAAGCCAGGTTACTGAGGCCAAGACTTGTGGAAGGAGGATGAGTGAGGTGGGTTTTGGAGTGGTATGTAGAAGAATAATTACATAAGGTCGATCATTATGATAGGCGTGAGGTGATGCATCATCTTGCAAAAGTGAAAAGTGTAAGCTTTTGTAGAATTATATCCAACAAAGAAACATCTTCCTTGTGTATACTAACTAACTAATGTTTTATTAGCTTTTTATTTGGTCTAGTTTTAGCTTTCTTGAAGCATTGAAAAAACTCAGCAGAAAATCGTATATGCATTCAAGTTTACGTAATTTCATATCTTTAATTAGCTCCAATATGAGAAACAAAAATTTTAGCTAGCAAGGCGTTTTATTTGGAAAAAGATTATAAGATCTATATGGTATCATGAAGGTACTCAAAGGAACCCTAAAGTGAACAAAGTCTCCCTTTCTGGGTCACTTTTGAGCGAACACAGATCAACCGTTTATATTAGTTTGATATATAGATTAGAAAGATCCGTCGAACTCCCATATGATTATATCCATATTAGTACATTTAAATTGGGCTAATTAAATAAACGCAACAAATAATTATATTTTAGCCAGCGGCTAGTTATAGTATTCAAAGGATGAGACCAGGCACTGGACTTACCTCCAAAGATCCTCATTGCAATTGTGACCATCTTCCTTTCGCAATCCTTTTCTCACAAACTTCCTCGATCTGTTTACGTTTAGAACGAGGTATTACTGTGACTTGTTGAAGGTTTCAGGCAGGGCCTGGCCTTTTCCAGACTGAAGAAGCACAGATAAAACCATTTAAAGAGAGAGGAATAGCTCTTCCAAGTGAATTCGGACTGCCACAGCCCGCTGCTTAAAACCTGGCCATAAGGTTCCTTGTTGTGGGCCTTCCTTCTACTGTACTTAAGCACTTTTGAGTGCTGAGGTACGTACAAAGATTGGTGGTGCAGTGTGTTATCTCATAATTTGCTTATCACTTAATTGTTCTAGAAGTTGGCGACTCAAAAACTTAATTTAGATTGCCTATTTAAAGTAGATTGGCAATGTACGTAGTGGACAATCCAACTTTAAATGTCGATAAACTAAGACTAGTGCTGAGTCACTATGAAATTGTTTTCTGTGGTACATGTACTTATTAGATTTTTTTTTCTGAGAAAAGTAGGGGAGAACCCAATTGCTTTTTTCCTTGATAAGTTATCACCAAGCATTTTATATTGTTTTATTTAGCTAAAATTTTGTTTATGAGTACTCCATGTTAATTTCTACGGTTTGCTAGTTATAATTAACCTTATCTTAGTCTGAAGAAGGATGCTGGCTATATCCTAATTGCAACTGATAAAATCCTAATGTTAATTTCACTACTGTCCAAACAATGCCCATAGCCTAAGGCCAAGCTCATAATTTAATGTAGGCAAATAGCTTGGCATCGCCGAGTCCAAACTTGAATATAGGATTGTTTTGCATGAAGGGCTAAAGAAAATGACATGAGTTACTATATTAACTATTGGGAGCATGCTTCCATTATAGTCCAGTTGTTCAGTATACTCCGTTCTCGCCGGAGAAAGCCCATCTTAAATTCTCGTCAATGGAAAAAAATATTTTTTATTTAGCTTTTCTTTCTTTTTGTTTCCTTTTTTTTACTTGAAAAATAGAAGCAATGTAATGTGTTGTTTAGCATCATTTTTCTTTTTCTATTTTCAAAAATAGAAAAGTAGAAATTTTTATTTCTATTTTATTTTAAATTTTTGAAATATAAATATATTTGGTAAATCTAATTATTTTAAAAGTAAAAATATGATGGTAGCAGACAAGACGTTGATAGTGGTAGCGGAGATAGCGGTAACTATAGTGGTAATGTTAACAGTGATGGTGGTAGTGGTGGTGTAGCATAGAGGCTATGGTGAAAAAGAGATATGATGGAGATGGTAGAGGTGGTGGTGACAGTTCTAGCAGTGGTGAAGACATCAGCAACAATGGTAAAAATGATGATCATATTGTTGTAATGGAGATGACAGTGGCAGCGATAGTGATGATGGTGGCTGCAATGGCCGCATCTTATTTTTGAACATAATAAAATTAAGTATCTTACTTTTATTTTTTAGAAATAATAAAAATAATTTTAAAAAACAAAGATAAAAATAATCACATCAAAAAAATTCTTTTGTCTTGATTTTTGTAATTTTTTTAAAGTAGAAAAGAAATGGAAGCACATATGAAGCTTCATATGAGACACATTATTTAAACACACCATCATTATTCTTTCATAGTTTCACATCTCCATGCTCCTAAACCCACTCTATGCATGCAGCCCCTTCGTTGTGCCGTTCCTACTAGGATCTTGAAGTCATCCTCTTGCGTCGGACGGAAATTGAAACCAAGGTGCTTCTTCATTAGATATGCACCACCCATCAAGCCCAGTCATGCCCATTATCAAGTTCATATCATCAAATAACATAGGGGAGTGCATGCTGGCTAAATCAGTGAAGAGACGTTTCTCGGGCTCTTCCATCTTGAGGATTTCAGATTGCAAGGGTTGCTGAGGTTGGATATCCAGGGACTTGGATCCATTATCTAAAACTGAAGTTTCTGCGAGGCCAGAATCCATACCAACTTGAGATGTGATATCCAAATTTTTGCAAGTATGGGGCATCTGATAGGTGACGGTAAACTTTGGCGGGTTACCATCATCCTTTTGCTGCACTTGCTTAGTTGCTTGGCATCCTTGATCCTTTCTACGTAAACATTTGTAGTAGCTTCTGTGAATCAAGAAAGTTTTTGAGTTAGCTCCTTTGAACTTCTGAACCCCGGGATGTTGAAGTCATCGATTGATGCAAACAGGCCTCGACTCATTTATTTTAACATTGTATAATTAAGAAAACGCTACCTTTGATACTTAGATCCATAGATCTTTTTCTGCCCATATTTTCTCCACTGGTAGCCATCAGCCATCGGCATGGATGTAATAGTGGTCCATGATACGGTACACCTCCTGCATGCTTGATTAAAAATACCACATCAACTGCCATTCTTTTTATCAAAAGCAATCTTTTTCAACTCATGGCACGATGTCATGAAGTGGGCACTATATTTGAGAAAAGCCCATATCAACTCGGTACCTCTCCACCCAAAACTTGTGGGAGGGAAAAAAAAAATCTTTCTTCTTTTCCCGCAGACCTACAGGTTCGGAGATTGGGTTTAGGCTTAAGACTAGGATGGATCTTTAAAAAAATATAGGCTGTTTTGTAAGAAATCCAGCATAATCCTTTTGGATTTCCTAAATAGACCCTTACCATAAGGCAAATATAGTGCAAAAAATACCGAGAAAAAGTTATATGAACCTCAGGATGAATTAGGCGGCTAACGGAGGAACACCCTCCTTAGCCTCCTTTCATTCCCCAAAAAAAAAGGAAAAACAAGAGAACCTCAAGATGACTAGTCTTATCCAGTTTGTTTTCTCGTTTAACCAACTGATTGCATGAGTCTGAGGGTTATGATGCACCACCGATAATTTTTTTCTTGCTATATATATATATATATATATATATATATATATATATATATATATATATATATATATATATATATATGGCCTGGTAATAACATTAAGGTGGATCATGTCAAGACGGGAAATGGAGTAGGATATGTAACATTGCTTCGTCAAACAAAGGTGATGAGTATATATATACAAAAAACATTACCTTCTGCGGCCTTGATCACCTCTGCTTTCCACCACCCGTTTTCTTTTCACCCCAGGCCCTTTTTTCCCACCACCGGAGGCAGGTAAGCTAGCTCCACCAGCCACGGCTTCCTTGCCTGGCTTCTCACCGGGCCCGAGGACCGAGAGAGCCAGAGTAAAAGACTTCAACACTTCTTCAAAGAGAACTCCAGCCCTCTCCACCTGCTCGTTAGCCGGATTCATCGGTGAAACCAGAGCTCTTAGCTGGCTTGTGAGCTCCCGCCCCCGGCTGAGCTCCTCTATCGCCATCGAATGGTTGAGGGTGGGCAATTTTTCTGCCTCAGGGTTTAACATCTTGTTTACCTTCAAGTCCAAATGACCATCGAGCAAATCAAATGGCTTCGTTCTTAGATCTCTAATTTTGTGTGGCTGTCTGGATATATATGGACTTTAAGTGGAAGAGCTAGGGAAAGGAGTTCCAAGAGATGCACATTTAGTTAGCACGTTCGCAAGATAGGTGGGACAATTATTTAAATGAGGGTTTGTTTGTTTGCAATGAGTTGGAATGAGCAAGCCCAAATTTCTTATAAACATGATGGTAGGTTAAAAAAAAAAATTCCTAAAAGAGAAGGAACAGCCCGTCATTTCATTTCATGAGATTATAAAAATGAAAAGCAATACAAAAACAATACAAAACAAGAACAAATAGGGACCTTGAATAATTTCCCCGACACCTTCTTTTTTTTTCAGAATTCTCTTCAATATCTTCAATTAATCAGATAAAATCCAAGAGATAAAATTCTTTTTGGTCAATTATGCCAATCTTAGATGTGACATGTTAACTTGTATTTTCTAGCAAGTTGCATTTTGGACTGAAGGCGCGCGTATGACGTTAACTAAGCATTAATTGCTTTGGTACAATTATTGAAAGAATATTATCCTTTCATGCATCTCTCTTCTCCTTTATCTAGAAGCTTGGACCCAACATTTTTTTGGTTGATCATGGACCCAGCATATGAAAAGGACTTGGCATGAAATTTTTATTTATTTTTTTCATTTATCAATGGTGGTTCTAAGTTTTCACTGTCCATATTATCTCTCATGTGCATTGCATATGTCTAGCTCTAAGTACTTTTAAAGAGGGAATAAGAGGAGAATGACACACTAACCTTATCTTTGAAGATTTTTGCTTATGTTTGGGGCAAGGCTTAACTAATTATTCAAATTTATAATGTTGATGAGTCAACATATTGGACTAGGAACATGAGCAACTTTTTGCAGAGGGTGCCAACTAAGTTTGGAGTAGGTTTTTTCTTGGCATCCCACATCTAGGGTTGCTATCTACATCGATCAAGTGTGGAAGGGTTTAAGATATCGAAGAAAGGATTGTTAATTCAAAATGATAAACTTAATTTTATAAAAAATTGACTTGGGGCCTCTTCTAGAGTTCATACCTCCCTGCTTAGGTACAAGCCAACCAACCAATTTGCAATAGGTGCAAAGAATATCTAGTAATTATTTGATTAGCTCTCAACTTAACAAAATAAATTTTATTATTAGGAAGATAAGATTGCTTGTGTGAGTTCGATGCCGTGCCACGTACGTTCGGCAAAGCAAAAGATTCCATGGAAAATTTAAGTCCTAAATGTGCTCGTCTTCTAGAAAAGCTATACCTACACTGACATACGACAAGAATGCCTACATCTAAAAGATGGGTTGCATCACTAGGCAATGCGACGAAGTTATTCCGATCAAAGCATTATACATAATTGCGGGGATTTGAGCATATATGTGTTTAGTCCCATCTCAATTATATATTGGAAAGATCATGGGTACTCATATGGGGTTAAGGAACCAAAATAAAATCTTTAGAACCAGAAGAGTAATAATTCTAATCAAGCATGCTTATTCCAAGAACAGCTATTCCAGGATGGTTTAGCTACTAAATATATTATCCACTAAACATGTTTAGGATGCAGATGGATTATCTATAAAGCAAGAATCAGGAGTGTAACAATTCTGATCAAGCATGCTTATTCCAAGAACAGCTGTTCCAAGATCGAATTTTACATTGTTCTTGAAGTACCTCTTTGAATAAATAATATTAATTTTAACGCATCAAAAATATCAATAATTTGTAAAATAACTATTTAGAAGGAATAGCCATTCCTGTTTTAATTTCTTATTTGTAGGCAAAACACAACCATAATATTTTCCGCATGTTGCTATAAATAACCTTTTCTTTTCCACATGAAAGGATGGGATGCTCCAGCATCTTCCAGCCCTTTGTGGTCGCAACCATTGAACTTATAATTGAAACATCTAAACTTCGCAAAAATCATGTTGTGTTTATTTGAGGTCTCAGTTCAGACTTAGGCTGCAGATATTGTCTTTCTTAATTTCTAAAAACTACAAATCAATATCTTTCATGAGGACATTGTTTTGTATCTTGAACAAGATATATATGTTGACGCTTGAGAGTCAGTGAAGGACTTTCTCATAGAGTTCCTGAAATCGTAGTTCTTACTACGCCATAAGCCGCAAAAGTAGGCTTTTTGGCTGCTTGTTGCTGATTTATTCACATTCACTGGGAAAAGAAAGATTAAACTTGCGGATTGGGGGGAATGTTGAACCTACATTCTAAAGCTTGCCAAAGAAAATAATCATTACTTAGATGTGGGTGCATATGTTGAGTATTAGTATGCCTTTTCTCAAAAGAATTGAATTATGAATTCATAGCCATTGTTTAAAGTAGGTGGAGCTCGGCTTCTTTCATTTCTTTAAAAGAAAAAAAAATGTAACCACCGATCAAATGCTTTTATTTAGGATTTTATTTGGAACCGTTAGTTTTGGGGTCTAGTTAGGCCGCTCATGATGGGCTAGCCCGACCAAGATCATCTAATATTCAAAAAAGAGAAGAAATAGTTGGGGGAAAAAAAAAGAAACTATCGGGTAGTTTCGTCATCTCTCTCTCCCTTTCTTATTTGTGTTTCTTAACACTATTCACACCTAGGCTCTCCTCCCTAGCTAGAAAATTGAAGTGTTCTAAAGAGAGAACAGTAGAGGATATAACCCTTTTTCATTCTTTTTCCTGCACCAAAAAGCAGTTGAATAGTGATTTTATGTGTTCTTTTCATTATGATTGAGTACTTGATGTTGAGCGTGTTTCAAAAGTGAAAAAACACATGGTTGGACCTAAGAGTTTCATTTTTTTCACTCTTTCAAAATAACTCACGAAACATGAAATTCTATTTAGTATTTTTTTTTATTTTATCAGGAGCAATCTTCTCTATACAATATTCCGGTTAATTTAGAAGAATGAAGCTAGACAGAACAATGTTAAAAGGCATCGTGTTAAAAGTTAGCAAATAAAGGTTCTAAATTCAAACCTTAGATAATATATTTTTATACTATTTGAATTTTGATAATGAAAATATGTGTGGATCTCTCTCTTTATATCTCCTTAGGTCAGGTTGCAGTGCTCGTCCCAGATGATTACGTAACGATGCGCCCATGCAATGACAATATGCATGGCGCCCACAGAAAGCACGGAGGACCGTCCAGCGCCAACCAAAGAGGACCAAATCGCTGGTGGATCCTACTCATTGCTTGTTGAGTCTCGGTGGACAAAACTATCGCCATCTTCTACCAACTAGGGAGGTTCTCTCCTTCAGTCTCCTCCCTGGTTACTTCCAAAAGATGAGCTATGTAGGAGTCTTTAATTAAAGTCTCATGTCCTTTCCTTTCGTGAAGTGATCCTTCCTTGCGTTTTTTTCAAAAATCATGCTTTCATGTGAAAAAGAATAGCAATTGTTGAATCAGTTTGCTCTTTCGACAAAACGACAAAGCTCAAACCTGGTACCTCTTCCAGAATTCCAACTCATTGACTGTTGACAGCTACTTATTCTTTTTAAGGTTTTGTTATAACAAATTGCTTGAGGATTAGTTAATAATCCATTGTATATTTTTCATTGATCCATTCATTTAAGAAGTCGGCAGAGATTGGGATTTTCTTTCTAATGGTGGGCACAATGTACAGTTCATGCCGCGTTGAATGCCCAAGCTAGCCCTTTCACTTAGAAGAAATTGCGTCGAGTGGTGTTCCATGAGCATCTCCTCCCAATAATATGAAGAATTATTGCTGCATGCATAACTACATTAGTACATGCCACCAATCACTACAAGATAAGATGAGCGTTCGATGAATGAAACCCACACTTTTGCATCTCGGCGATTGGTGGCATGCGCCTGCTTGGCGGTGCATGTTCAATATGCACGCAATAATTACTCCAACAATACATTGGTATTATAATAAATGCTATGGAGCAATTTTTCTAGTGATAGATGTTTATAATAATAATAACAATAATAATAAACATAACAAACAATAGCTTAAATATGGGTCTTGGGGAACACTTGCACTTAAACATAACCAATCTAGCAAGAGCAAATCTCCTTGCTCATCATCATTCAGACCGTCCAAGATAACAGGCCCTGATCAGGACCAGCTCTAGATCTGGCTAAATCCAACATTTGTACCTGGTACCAAAACATTTCAAGAGAGACATATAATTATTAGACTAATACCCTCACCCTTCAAACCACTTACAACAACAGCTGCACAAGGAAGCCGGAAGTAAATCGAACTCTTGCCCATCCAACCAAAGCCTGCTTGTATGGTAGGAAATAATTATATTATTTTCCATAACCAGGAGTTGAGCAAATGATATTACAAATCTCAGATAGCTAACATGTTATTTGCCATTACCAATTAGTTCTATCTATCTAAAGTCAATCCTGACTGTTAATTGGGTAAAATCTTTACGGGTCCTTACTTCTATTTCCCTCGTAACCAACATCCTTGTCAGAACACAGGCCAGCAAATGATTCAAGTAAACCCATGAATGAGTCCACATCTGTAGCTTGGGGGACTGGTGGTGAAGGCATACCGGGAACTGCACTGCTGCAGCCTGGTCTATCCATTAAAAATGGACTCCATTCAGGCAAATCAACTGCTGCTGGGATGGAAGGGGCGTCATAGCTCGTCTCCATGGTTGATTTCTTGGAGCTTGTAGCCTGGGAAGGTTCCCAAAGCGTTGGAGACTTTGGCACCACCTCTGGTGAGGACCAGTAGTTCCCTTGGTGATTAATGCTGGATCGATCCGATTCGAAGCTAAGCATGCATTTGTCTGAAGGGGGTGAATCATCAGGAATCCACTGCGAAGTTTGAAATACATCTGTACATGAATGCTGCCCAATGTAGGTGACAAGAAACATTGGTGGGTCATCTTGCATTCTTTGCACATGTTTTATTGCTTGGCAGCCTTGGTCTTTTTTCTGACCACACTTGAAGTAGCCCCTAAGATTTATCAAAAGAGTTGATCAAGTTTCTAACCTAATGGAATTTCTGATCTGCACTGCATGCAAATAGATAGCATTTCAATTTTTATACTTCAAAACTATTGCATTCTTGTTTTTCCTGGTGACTTCAGAAGTACTGCATGCTTCAAAAGTTGGGTCAGAAATGACTTTTTAATTAGCATTTCTAGATAAATAGGATTCTAATGGACAGTGAAAGACAATGGAAAATTATTCTAGGTAGAGCACCATATACTATCTTTTGCGTTACTTTGTCAGAGAATTTTTTTTAGTGGTAGTGGCACAAACATCTTTGATTGGAAGGGTTTCAGACTGCATACAAACAATAATTTGTTGATAACAGAAACATAAATTTCTTACGATGCCTATTTTATGCCATGTACCTTGGATATTTGGCCCCAAGAATCTTCTTTTGCCCATATTTTTTCCATATATGGCCATCTTCTAATTCTGTGGCTGAAATGACCTTCTGTGCACCTGAATATCCTCTGCGAGCAAATAAACTACTGTTAATATTATCAACAGGTCAGGAAAAGAAAATGGGGCGGGGAAAAGAAAAAGGAGGATCAAATGAAGGATTCCTTAAAAAGTAAAAAGAATCAAAGGAGATCAATGTTCTTATCAGAATGCCTTAAAAAGTGGGAAGAAAAAATTAATGTTACAAATAATGAAATCTTAGTAGATTGATGATATTGCAATATTATAACAAATAGAATGATGAGAAAATAAATGTTTCTTTGGCAGACAAAATGGCCAGGAAGAGAAGAAAATGTTTGGGGATTCATTCGCCCAGTACTAGGTTCTTATCACTTGCATTATAGGAAGTAATTAATCATGAAATTTTAATTTTGAAGTCATTTTCCATTCAACACCATAGGATATTAGAACATCATAACAATGACAAGCCAACTATCTTTGATATCAATAAAGTCGTGCTTATAGGGAACGAGAGATGAATCATAATCAGGTGACCAAACCATGTAAAGGTTAGCAACTTGTGATTGGCTTCCTCCACCTTCTTTACCCTTTCTTAATGATATCAAAACTCGTTAGTTCTTCATATTATGAGATCCTTTTTCTGAAAGTGTTTTAACGAAGTCTGAACTTCCATTGCCTAACAAGAAGAAGATGTATGACCTTCCTATTTTTCTTGACATATCACTGCAGTCATATACACATGAATTAATATGAAAATATCATCCTTTTTCTTACCAGAGAAACTCGTCAATGAGCTTCATTGACCAATAAATTTGTTAACCGGTAAAGAGTACTACAATGTCCAAAGTAATAACATGCTCTTACTTAAGCATGATGGCCTAGAATTCTAACCCAATAATTACTAGCAAATATGCTCCAAATAGTCATCATGCAAATTAAATTTACTAATGCTTCCTTGTTCTTGAAGCCTCAAAAGTATATTAGAGCAAGTTCCATAACACAATGCATATTATTTGGTAGCGGATTGGCCTGGCATGACATCTTAGCTTTTCTTTTCATAAAAAAAGAAAAAAAGAGAAAATAGAGGGGAGTAGCTCAATGAAAATCTAAGAACTGCAGGCATACAAAGAAGGTGCTGAAAACCAAGAAGAGGAAGAATAAGAACTTTAAGAAGAAAACTACATCACAAAGGTGAAAAAATAAATTAGGGAAGACAATTTGAATGATAATAAAAAGAAAGATAGATTTGTTTTTATAGGAAGAACTTTAAGAGAAATCCAAGATGTTTGAAAGGCTTTCAAAGGATTTTATTTTCTCCATTCTGTCCACATGTAACAACTCAAAACATCACCTAAAAACTTTGAAGGTAATATTTGAATTTTTGGGTGTTGTATAAATATCTGAGATCTTTCTAGTGCATTACATATGTGAACAAAGCACATATGTGCATATATCCTCACATACTCTCTTCATTTAAGCCCCCGCATCATTGTTAGATTAAGGGTTCAAGCACATTTAAATCTAATCACAAACACCACAAGTGCCCTGTGATCAGCCCCAAAATAGCCCATATTAATTACAATATTTTCAAGTTTATATAAGTTAAAGACCAGATTGATTCTAATACCATTTGTAATAATCTAGAATCTCACAAAAAAAATTAGCTAAAAGAAGTTATTTGGATTCCTTAGCCCTATACAACTACCCAACATCTGTCTAGCATGGAATCAGTGTAGGACTAAGTGCATACTTACAAAGACCCTCACAACCAAAAAAGGCTAGCTGATAAGCATTAAATGGGTTCCTTGGTCTTATCTAAATACTCAAGATCTTCTTAATGGATAATTGATGTGGAACTAAACACATACCTACACGGTTCTGATATCATAGTTTCTGACATTTTAAGTCTATCATGGAAGTCCAGAGCATTTTTAGCAGTGATCTATTGTCTTTCAGATTTAGAGGGAAAATTAGTAGTTGAGCAGAGAGCGACCTGTGGTTTGTAAAGCTCATTACACCTTGGTTATTTTATGAGGTTTAGTGATGGCAGAACTATGCGATTATGACATAATTTGTCCTAGAAATTAATCTTCTCTTGCCTGTCAATACGCCATGGTTCTGATTAAGGGCTTATTTGGAAGCTCAATCATGATCTTATCCATGTGCCAGCTCACACAAGATGGGAGCTGCTGGGTAGAAATAATGATGGAAATGAGACATGAGAAACTAGTAGAATGTCCCCGACCCAAATCAAAAATTTGGTATCTCATAAAGTTAGAAATATAGACTCCTTGGACCAGCTACATTAATGTCACCTTTGGGAGAGACGTCACAAAAATAAAATAAAGCTTACTTTTGTAGAAAGTAGGATTGTCCATAAACGGGTGGGCAATATACGTAGCGGAGCAAGCCTCCAAGTACCCACAAAAGGAGCCAGACACCAACTAATACGCCCCTCTAGCCTTCATAATTTTTGGGACACAGAACTTTGCTATCTTCCTTTTGCTAATAATAATAATAATAATAATAATAATAATAATACATTAAACTAAAAAGAAAAAGAAGGAAGCAAATTTTGGGATCTTCCTGGGGATATGTAGGAGCTTAAACACTAGAACTCTTTGAGGTGAAACTCTGTGATCTGACTCAAGTTAAAGCCTTCTTAGTTTTCTGAGTAGGAAAAGAGAGTAAACATGAGCAAAGAGTAGCATTTTGAAAACATCGAAGCAAGGCTAACATCCAAGGAAAGACAATAACCTCCTCCTGATGCCGGCATTCCAACATCTGGCTTCAGAAATCTTAAGCATCTTGCCATTCCCCCCTTCTTGCTGTGTGTTCTGCGAGCTCGGTGCGAAGGTCTCGGGATCCGAACGAACAACCCGGGCTTCTCCAGAGGTTAAGACGGTGAGAGCTCTGGCGAAGGACCCGGAAATCTCTTCCACCAGAGCATCAACTGGCTCGCACCGCCCGCCAGCCACCAGCTCTCTTAGGACGGCTCTTAATTGCGACGCCAACTCACGGCCTCGGACCAGTTCCCTTGTCACTGCTTCATGGCCTGGAAACGGATCCATTGAGGAGAAGACGAAGTTGACCTCTCAGTCTCTTTCTTTCTTTCTTTCTTTAGTCTTATGTATGGCAGGGTAGTTTTATAGCGCTGTCTTGGTTGTATTAGTATACGTATACGTATACGTATACGTAGGTTTCAAACATGTGATGGAGCTATTCGAAGATGCATGGAAATTTTACAGAAGAGTTGATGCACGGATAAATTATATCATGTGCACCGTGTGGACCAACGTTATCGTACACCATATCAATTAAGATGTCTCATTTTCATGGGCCAATCACCGAGATGAGTGCATTAGCCATATAGTGCTTGCAGTGCACTCGATGTATCGCTGCACTAGTACACCACCAGGTGTATAGGATATGATTTCTCGGATTGGGTTCCAAGAGTCGTCATCTTGGTGACGTTGGTTAGTTTGTAAGCTTGTTCCAAGGAAACAGGTGACACCGGTCACTTGATACTTGATTAAGGGTATCCGTACCGTTGTAGATTGAGCTCAATTAAATCCACCGGGATCTTAGCTATAGGAAATTCTTATAGCTTGGATTCATTGCAATTGTTTATTGGGTTAGTGCTTTCCTTCTGACCCCAATACCCATGTCTTCATCCCGCATCAGGATGCATGGCTAGTGGCCACTTTCAAATGTTGAATGCGTTTGCATCAAAAAAGAAAAAAGACGTTGAATGCGTTCGACTCAAGGTTGAATTCACTAGAAAATGCTGCATGCCTTTGGGGTTTCATTTGTGCCATTCACGTATTTCAGAGATTAACAACAAAAGGGAAAAAAAAAAAATTATACCACGTACAGAATGGTTTCTCTCTTTTCTTCTCCATGGTCGCAAATGGCAGCTCAAAATTTTCACCCATACCTTTCCTTGATTCAGTCGCTGCCACACTCATTTCTTGCATTGAATGTGAAAAAAAAGAAGTGATATATACAGATAGGAGTTGTATTGAAAGTATGTAAACGGTGAATAGATGGAAACAGCACAGAATTAGACTTGTTCAAATATGATAATTACTTGGGCAGTGCGCTTTACCTAAACTAAGCCTTTATTAATTTTTTAATCTGACAGCAGAGCAAGCACCAACTGCTATTGCTGACCGACCAGTATTAAGCCAGGATTAATGTTGAGTACTAAGAAAGAAGTATCCGGTTGCTTACGATTTGATATTTGTGTGTGTGTCTCCACATCCAGCACATGTGAACTTGTTCTATTTATTGTTTTTCCTTGTGAAAAGTATTGGTATGATTTTAAGAGAGGAACTCCTTATAATTTGGAGTGAAGAAACTTGGTTTATTTTCCTCTTGAAATAGGAGAAGAAGAAACAGGACATGGAGTCCAAACCTGAACCATAAGAGAGAAATTGCTGTGTTGAAGAGTCTGCCTGCACTGTGCCACTGTATTCTCGGTAGAGCTGATCATGGGCGAGTCTTTGGTCCAAACCATATATACTCATTTTTAGTTTAAAATTTAATACTTTGGGTGCTCAAATTTGATCCATGATCAATGCCCTGCTTAGAACACCAATTCTTTAAAATGAAGTGCTGTGCTGGAACCGTTTTCATGGTTGAAATTAATATATGGAAGACCTATCCGCATCCCAAGGTCTTTTTAATAAACTAGAACTATTGCCAACGACTTCTCCTAGCATAGCTCGCTCACCGCACGGCAAAAAAATACGGATAATAAAATTGAATCGAATAATAATATTATATGTTTTATACTATAATTTAATATAAAACTATAATATTATAACATATAATTACATTATATTATATTATATTGATTATACTGTGTTATATAAAATCATATGATATATTATTAAACCACCTAGGTATAATCAATACCGGTCTCTCAGATCTTTTTAAAATGTTGTGATTATTCACAAGTAAATAATGGATGACCGCCCCAGGAGACTGAGGTAAGATCCTCCTTTGGATCACTAGCTGGTTGCTTTTAGTGCAGCTGGATGAATGATGGAGTTCGGAGTATTTTAAGATTTGTGCAAGATGATCCAATAGTAGATTCAAGCAAAGGAAGGTGAATCCTCCCTTGCATGAATGATACAACCCAAATGATACAACCCCTATCTGCATATATAGTATGCTATCCACACACTGATACTAGCTGCAAACAATCAAGACATGTTGTATAAAGAAGGGAACTTTGGAACGGACGTACAAGATTGTAAGTGTAATAACCCAGAACCTCACCCAAAAGACTAGTCAATTTTTTTTTTTTTTTTGGGGGGGGGTGGGGGGGGGGGGGGGTGGGGGGGTTGGTTTCTTAATCCTGTATAAGTACCAAGTCCTCTCCGGCGAATAACTAATCCAGGACTAAATATACGTTTGCACGAGTTCTCATATATAGGGTGGCAATTGGGTCGAGTTGGATGCAAATCGGATCAAAAATTCATCAACTCAGATACGACTTATTTATTAAATAGGTCAAAATGTTAAACATGAATCAAACTTTTTTATTAAATAGGTAATCCGACAAGATCCACATAATCTATTTATTAAACAGGTTAAATAGGTTAAATGGGTTAGACGAGTTTTTAACAGGTTAAACAGGTTGAGCAGGTCGGGTTAAACAGGTCAGAAACAGGTTAAGTAGGTTTCAAATAAGTTAAACATATTTTAAATAGGTTGAATGAGTTCAGTCGTAACTCGACCTAATTATTAAACAAGTTAAAATAAGTTAAACGGGTTGAAGGTTTAAATCTAAACCCAACCCATTTAATAAACAAGTTTAAATGGGTTGACTTATTTACAACCAATACCTGTTTATGTCAAACTCAAACCTGCTTAAAGCAGATCGTTCGCAGGTCGGGCCATAAATTGCCACCTTTACTCACATACCCTCTTTTGTTTAAGCTCTGATATCCTCATCAAGCTAAAATTCCAAATTTATTTAAATCTAATTGCAGACACCACGATCAGTCTGTGGTCAGTCTCAGTAAGCCTACACATAAGCCATGAGCCGAATCCGCTCTAATATCATTTATAACAAGTCAAGACCTCATCCAAAAAGGCTACTTGGAAGATTTTGTATAAATACCTAAAATCTATTAAACGAATAACCGCACGGGTCCTCACATACTTTCTCCGTTTAAGCCTTAGCATCCTTTCTAAGTTAAGAATCTAAATCCATTCATATCGAATCACAAACACCATAATCAACTTGTGGTCAACTCAAATATTATACCCGTACTATAGTATTTCCTAGTCCATATAGGACATGGGCTGGGTTCACTCTGATAGTGTTTGTCACAGCCCAAGACCTCGTCCAAAAAGATTAGCCATAATGTATTTTTTTGGGTTTTCTAGCTTTATATAAGTACCTAAGTTTTCTTCGATGAATAATCGATGTAGGACTAAACATACGTCCGCACAGATCTTTATAGTAAAAGCTAGCTATATATATATATATATATATGGAGGAGATCGAAGAATAGAATTCATAGAACCTGGCTTGAGAACCTGAAACAAAATTAGAGAATCTCTGAGGTGATCCCATCGGAAACAAGTTTTCTTTCAAAATTCAGGGGGGAGACTTTTAATCTTGGCCCCGGTGGAGGCAAACCTGCGAGGCGACCACACAAAGCAACTTCACGTAAAGCACATGAGACACGGCTGGGAAGGCTTGGCGACTAGGCAAAACCCAAACCACATTTGAAGTCTTAACTTCTCCCCGAGCCTACGCACGGAGAAGAAATACGCTCTATTTCGACGCAGCTTCTTTTTTTTTGGGCCGCCGTGTCACATCAGGACGCCTTGTGAAAGTGTGTGATGGGCGATAAGCCTTTTGTGAGTCATGAGGCAGCTTCTCACAAGCTTGGCTGGTGGAAAACCCAAAGAAGGGTTTAGCTAAGAAGAAGAGTCGAACCTTCCCCAGGGGCCAAGGAATTGAAAACTAGAGAACGAGGAGGGCCAGCCCGCGTCCAATCATTGGAAGAAACCGAGGAAAATCCTTCAAGACTTGGATCCCTCTGAATTCAGAATGAGAAGAGGGTCCGTGGGAAGCTGCCTCGTTGGCTGAAACAGTCCACCCACCCACCAGACCAATGTCCTCAATACGGTTAATTAGGACGTCGCCGTTGGAATGACGGACCCCATGGGTCCGGCCACATTGCCATCATAGTCGTTCTTGTTTTAAATGCACTTAGCCACGAAACAAACTTTTAATCATAAACAAACTTATCATCATTTGATTAGCATGCTAAACCAATGAAGTTCTCCCCTATTGCTGTGTGAATTATCTCAACTATAAAGTCATTATTATTTAATTTGTAATATTCCCTCTCCAAAGCAAATAAAATGTTGGAAGCTACTTAACTAAATACTAGAGTTCAGCATGTGAGATGCAAGCACAAGGATGCATGATATGAATGATTGTGATATTCTTATCTAATTGATAATAATTTTATTATTCATCTAAAGCATTGCAAGCATAGAGAACCTGCATGCCTCTAATTAGTGGGGTTTTTCACTACCAGAAAACACGCGTATAGTGACGGAAAATTAGTGACGGCCCATTATCAGTCACTATTTGTGACGGATTAGTGACAGACAGAAATTTGGTCACCGTGGCGTAAACTTAGTGACAGATTAGCGACCGACCGGTCACAAAATACACGGATAGGATGGGCGCCAAAACTTAGTGACCACTGTAGTGACGGGATATCTGTCACAAAACTGGTAACCGAAATTGCAACGAGACAGTGACAAATTCATCCGTCACAAAAATTGCAACCCAAATGTTTATAAATTTTTAAAAGATTATTTTTGATAGTGATGGATTATTGATAGAAATTTTCGTCACTAAATTTAATTTCTAATTCCAAAAATATTAAAAATAATATTTTTGAGTAATTATAAATAAAAAAAGATAAAAGATAAAAGGAGGAAATCTAAGTGCCGCGCTTAATTTCTAATCCCCCCCGACCCGCCCACCCGCCCGCCCGGTGCCAACACCAAAATTCTAATCCCCCTAAACCCTAGCCCCTGCAGCCGCCCCTCAACCCCCCCACACCACACCCACACCCCGCCGCCCCCCCCCCCCCCCCCCCCCCCGGGCGATCCCTAACCCCTCCTCCTCCCCCCAACCCAAATCCAACAAATCCCTAACCGGAAGGCTGTCCACGGCAGGGATGACCGTCCGGATTTCCTAACCCCTTCTCCTCCTCCCTACGCCGACGAGAGCTACCTGATCTTCTTCGAGTCTCCTCGAATACGGATTCTCGCTTCGAGAGCTCACGTCCGAGGCCAGCATCGCGGGATTTCGTTCTGTTTCTCTCGTGAAATGCTCAAGATCGGGGCGGTCTTTCTGATAAGATCTCTTCGCCTCAGATTTTTGATGAAATGCTTGTGATATTGCTTGAGGTACCCGTGCTTGTCCCTTTGTTACTATTTTTATATTTTTTTTGGGGTGATTTCGGTGTCTGGTTCATATAAAATGGTGGAACGTAAGCTTAATTTATTGGGGGTTTTTTTCCTTGTGATGCGATTTGTGGATATACATCAAAGATCTGGATGATTCTGTGGTTTTTGATGTAATGGGGTAATTTTTTGGTTGAAGAAAAAGGTCTCCGCCGCTTCTAGGAGGCTGCAATTTGTGGATATACAGCAGAGATTTTTTTTAGCGCTATAGTTCATACTTCTAGGGTTTTCCGCCCTCATGATTTGTTCTTTATTTGTTTGTTTTTCTTTTGATTTTGTGCACAGGTGTTGATTCCGATACCAAAACCTACTGGTTTCACTGGTGCCGATCCTTACAAGATGTAAGTCTAATTGAATGTTCGTGTTTTTCTTAATTTGTCTAACATGTCATTTGAATATGCTTCTCTTTAGTCAATTTACTGTATCTGTGTAAGAATTGATGGTTGTATAATTTTCTCTCTTTATAATTAATTCTAAACATTTCATTACTTTGTTGGAAAAATAATCTCAGCACAAGATAGATAAGCCCTGAATCATGTAAAACATATATCTAACAGCATCATGTACATCAATGAAACTTAATTTCTTTTTCTTCCAGATAGGCTACATTTGGGTATTTAAAGTTATTTACATAGGAGCTAGACTCTCTTCTATGAAATAAAATATATTGATTCTGCTGATTCATTTAGCTATAAATTTCCCTCACAAGCAAATTCAATCTTTGTTATTGATCTTCTTTCTGGTATACAGATGTACTCATTTTAATTTAATTTTTAGATCTTCCAGAAGTTTGCTAAATTATATAACAATGCCTTTGAGAAAATCAAGATCGAGTGCTGTTGAGAAAGCCTTGTCTCCTGAAGAACAGCAAGCAAAGGTAAACATACTCATTTTAACCAACTAAATGCTTCTATTTATGCCTCTTAAGTTTTATGCATAACATCTTCATTCCGAATTTTGGTTATCACTTGAAGCATCTTATAGTGTTCACTTGAAAAGCATCTTATAGTTTTCACTTGAAGAGCATCTTAAGCTCCTTCCTTTTTCTGAGAAAGCATGTTAAGATCTTTATGGAATATTATGTCTCACAACATTGTTAAGGGGTTCTTGTTGTATCATGCTTATCATATATAGGTAATGTTGATGCCTTTTCCAAGCAGATAAATGAAGTTCGAAGGATGATTGGTCCATTGTCGGAAGCACTGCCAGACTTCTGTTCAGATGCTTCAATATCAAGGTACCTCCGGTCAAGAAACTGGAATGCAGAAAAGGCAAGTAAAATGCTGAAAGAGACTGTGAAATGGCGATTGAAATACAAGCCAGAAGCCATTCGCTGGGTATGGGTAGAGTTCTTTATGTTCTTGAAGAACTGTAGTTTAACACAAGTTGGTCACTGACCAATCAAATTATTTTTGAATTTTAACTCCTCACAAATCTAAGAAGAGGCTAGATTTATTAAAACATTAAATCAAAAAGACAATGACCATTTGCCCACATTTGGCAAGAGCGAAACAAAAATTGACAGAACGCAAAGATTAAGTGATCTACCTCCTTCATTTAGTTTATTAGTGTGCCATCATTCAACTGTAAGAAGGAAGAATCTGCATCAAATTTTTATATCTCCAAAGCCCTTATTTTGAAAGAAAGTGCAGATAAGTTGCTATTTATCAACTGCATAGAATTTTTAGAGTCCACTCATTCTTGATATTTTGGTAAAGCCTACATGATTACAAGTTTGTTTGTAGCTTTCTGTTTCCCGATGTAATTTCTTGTTGACTACTAGGAAGATGTTGCCCATGAAGCTGCTACTGAAAAGATTTACCGGGCTGATTACTTTGACAAATATGGAAGATCTGTTCTTGTTATGATGCCTGGATTTCAGGTGGGAGGGAAATATAAGAGAAAATTGTGAATATTTAATAGATTTCTTCATCATCTGACTCTCAGGTTTCTGCATGAAAGCCATATTGTGACTTTTTGCTTTTAATTTTGTATACGTGGTGGTTTTCTCCTTGAAAAAAGAATGAATGAAAAAACAAAGCCGTGTGGGCCACATTCATTAGCATTTCATCGTTCGAGTGTTACTTTATAATTGTACCAGTAGGTTGTGGTGATAATTTTCAGAAACAAAAGTTCTGAACTGGTGGACCAAAATTTTTCCTGTGTCTTTCATTTTTGGGATTATAGGTCTTGCTCGCATGTTATGTTTCAACAAGAAGGAACATGTCAGAGATAACGACCTTTTATATATTACTGTCTTAGGGATTGGGAACCATTTAGTGAGATTATCAGGCTTGTAATTGTTGGTTCTTTTGTTTTGTTTTGTTTTTCCAGTTTCAGTTTTGTAATTTCAACCTAATTATATTAATTCAAAAGGTTTCACTGTTTTTGTCTTCCCATCTTCTTTTTTCTCTGGTGCTGCAGAAGGAAGGGAAGCTCTCGTCAACTGAGTCTACAGTGAGGAAGGCAGAGGATGTGGTGAGCAGCATGTTGGCCAAGGGTTTTGTCCTGAGCAAGGATGCCCTCAAGAGAGTAATCCTACGATAGGTCTTTGCATTCCTAGGAGGAATGAAATCTATGTTATGACATTCTTTTTGTACTTTGATTTTGATGGATTTAGGACATGTTGATGCCTATTTTGAATAACATGTTAAAAAACTTTTGCGTAATGTTGAATGCCTTTACTATTAATGATATTATTATTATTATTATGAGCCAATCAATGTACCAAATGTACCAGGTTATTAGAATGTGATCAGTGACTAAATTTGGTTACTGAATTGTTTACCAAGTATTGTGACGAGTAACCATAAATTTCGTGACAGAATTTTGGTTACTAAAAATTGATTCTGCTCAGTGAGTTGTGACAAATTAGTGACGGTAACCTTGTCACTAGATCAGTGACGGAATTAATAACAAATTTAGTGACAAAATTTGTGACCATATCTGTGACGACTAAATTTGTCACTGAAGGTTGTGACAGATCAGTGACCAAATTTGTGACCGAATTCTGTGACAAAGTCAGTGACCAAGTTACCTTCGTCACTAACTCAATGACTGGTTAGTGACGGGAAATACATAATTTCTTAAATATTTAATTTTTGGATTAGTAATGGTTTAGTGACGGTGATTCTGTCACGGAGTTTCGTGACGGGAATCGGCGCCGTCACTGAGAATTTAGTGACGCGTGTTTTTATAACAATTCAGTGACGGGAGCTCCGGTCACAAATTCCGTATTAGTGACCGGAAACATGGTATACGCGTGTTTTTTGGTAGTGTTTCCTACGTTCAAGACTCTGAATTAATGCTTCCAGAATATATAGAAGGAGAGATAATTAAGTGGCCTCCCCCACATAACTCTAGAGTCTTAATATCTATGACCAAATTTATTAAAAAGGATTGGATATCTTTTTTCACCTTTCAATACTTTTTATGGACATTTGGCTCCTAATTCGATCTTTACAAGGACTGTGTATAATTTCATGATACAACGAGGTTGAGTTCAAAAAATGATATTATTTGCTGATGTTTAAATTAGGAAACAACAAGGGGTGTATTTTCTTTTTCTTAATGAGTACCTTAATTTACTTATATAATATCCCTAATTTTCATCACATCTCCCCATTAATCGTAAAACTCCATACTTGGAAATCTTACAAATAGCTTCTTTTTGTTCGAATTACTACCCCGGAGGTTGTTATGCCCATGAAGCACACCTCTTTCTACGTACAAGGCACTCGCGACTTTATTACAAAGCCAGAAGGGTGGCCAAAAAAGAATTAATCATGTGAATCCTATCTAACTCCTGGTGCTCTAATGGCTAAATATAACAATTAGAAATGACACTGTTGCTCTAATGGCTTCATTAGTTTATGCCCTTCAATTGTCTTGCCTCGGCTGCGAGAAGATGGCATCCATGCTGCTCCCACTGCTGCCCGAATTGAACATGACATCCGCCAAAGCAGCGACGGAATCAATATCCCTTCCACCTTGCACGTTAGAAGGGCCGGCTTGTGTGTTGCTATCCATGAGGGATAGGATATGCCTTTGGCCATGCTCGAGCTCCCTGGAGAACCAGATACCCAGTTGGGTTGAAGTGGGTAGGGAAGAAGGCGGTTGTGCGGTGGCTTCGGGCATCGGCGCTTCCCCTTGTGGGTTGCTGGTGTTGCTGCTGGTGTTGTTGTTGTCGTTGGGTGCTAGAGAGGGGATGAGGAGTGGTGTGGTCGAGGTATTGCAGCTATGGGTGCCGCAGTACTTGATCTCATATGTGTATGGATCATCGTCAAGTCTCTGGACTTGTTTCTTTGCCTCGCACCCGTAGTAGCTCTTGTGGGTGCACCGGTAGTAGCTCCTGCATGCCAAAGGCACGTATAGGTTTTTGACATTAGAGAGTGGATCGATTTTGGTGATACCATGTAGCTTGATTCTTAGGTGCAAAAACCAAATCTTTGGGATTCAAATTGAGCTGCAAGGAGCCAGCAGCGGAAGGGCTAAGCTTTAAGAACATTCACATGCAGCTCGCTAGCTGTTTTCTTTACATGTATGCGATTTAAATAAGCAGAAGTGGAAGGGGCTGAGACTTGTGTTAATAAATAATGAGAAGGAAAGACTAGAATATATGACAAGGTTGGATCACAAAATATAAATGAAGAATTCGAAAAGCGTTGGTTACAAGAGGCAACTTCTAGGAAAAGGAGCAACTAAGAACCATAAAGCAAATCCTTGAAGAAAAAAAGGTTAATTTCCATTAAGCAAATGAAAGAGGTTCCCACAGAAGAAGAATATAGCAGACTAGAAGTTAAAGGAAGAGAGGTAGCAGGAGTTGAAAGAAGGAAAATGCATGAAGTGATGACCAGGTGGTGTTCCTTAATTTACAGCCCAGCAAGCAAATCCTTGATTTCTTTTTCAGCCAAATAAAATACCCAAGGCTCGTTGGTTATTCCTGTGGTTATGGCAATGGTATAGCATGGTTAAAACAAATTTTATCCGGCGCACCATATGATACTAAAAGGCAATCATAGAGCTAATCACTAAATTAAAACCCTAAAGTTATAGCTAAGTTCTGTTATAAATTAATCTTCAAGTTTCCGTTTTTCTAATAACCTGATTTCCAATTCTAAAGGCCCTATACAAGCTAGTAGTGTAGTTCACCATATCTGGGTGTACCTAACCAGAAGCTATATATGACCTCCTATAGATACCAACTCATCACATCTCCCTAGGCCTTGGAAACTCAAAGAGTAAAAGAAGCACCATTACGAAGTTATACTGGAATTTTGTTAATGAGTTTGTATGACATAAGGGAGCTAGTTAATTTCTTTTTACTGCCAAAGGGGAAAGAAAGAAAAAATAGAGGGAACTAATTAAAAGAGATGGCTACCTTGGAAATCTGGAGCCGAGGATATCTTTCTGTCCGTACTTCCTCCACGTGTACCCGTCGTCCGGTGGAATCTCCATGTTTCCTGTTCGGAGGGCCGGCACCCTCATGATCGTCCCGCCGCTATCCCTCCTGACAATTCAATTGGCAGTTGGTTATCCAACGGTCGACCTCAACTAACTTTTAAATTGCTCGACTTAACCATGGATATAACTTCAGCGTTGGAACCTTTTTGCCGCGGTCAATTTGTAAAAAAAATGTAAACTTTCTTTTGGGATGTTTTGGATTGAAAGATGGCGAGGTAGGTAAGAATGGATGCAAGTTCTCTATGTTTTTCAGTCACTATCAAGCTCACATGCCGGGAAAATTCCTTGACCCTTCCAAAGGGAAAAATACAGGTGGAAACTAATCTAGAAGAGTCTAAGGATTTGAATTCTACCTCCTCCTCGAAGATCTTTGAATCGAAGACCCGGTCGGTCTTCTCTCGGCCACCGAGGAGCCATCGGCGGCCACCGGAGCCTCTCCTCCACCCCTACGGAATGCCTCAATATGCGTATCAGGGGTGCTACCACCACCCGAGCCTTGGATTTCCAACCCCAAGTGCCGCAAATCCGGTGTAATCGTTTGATCCTCCGGCGTCCGGCGACGGTAGAATGGGTTGTCTTCTTCCATCGGTTGCCCTTGGGAAAAATTGATTGCCGGCGTGTAGGTACCACCATGGGAGCTCCCTTCTCCGGCACGTATATCCAAAGGTGACGCTGTGCGCATATCGGAGAGAGACCCCGACGTCTCCCCAAAGAACATCTGAGTGTTATACTGCGGCGCGTTGCGAGAGTGCAGCTCATGGACGGCTTTATTGAAGGCCTCAGCAACCTCTTCGCAGGAGCTAAAGAGGAGTGGGGGATGGTTTGCGATGTGTGGGAGTTTTGTTTCTAGGTCTCTGGCGAGCTTGCATGCATGAATTAGGATTTGGTTCAAGGTGTCATCCATGGCTGCTGGTGGTGGGCTTTTTGTTACTGCAGCATAACTACATCTAAAATGGGAGAAGGAAATAAATATATGGTAGGGCTATGTATATGGAGAGAAAACAAGGGTAGAAAATATATAGAGGGAGGAGGGGTATTTCAAAGATTATGGGACTTTTTTCATACGTTAGATGGTGGGACAAGGGAGGGAGGTCATGAAACATACCATTGCGGTGAGGAAGGGAGGACTGGGTTGTGCCCAAAAAAAAAAACAGAAAAATAAAGGTGGACTGGGTCATGGTCCTAATTAAGGTTTGTCTTGCTTTCTCTGGTCTTAGGGAAGACCTTCTTAGTTGAAAAGGCTCTTTGAACTTGGAAATACTTTTCTCTCCTCATTTGATGACTGCGTGGAGTTTTCTATTTTGGATTCTTCTGTACCGAGTACCAGATTGGAGACCGTGGATCCTGGACTAGGCGCATTCCAAGACTCCAGAAGTGGAACCCATATCTGATAGCCAAAGCTTATGCACATCTGAACCAAAGAACTGGTGCTCCGAACGCGAGGACGGTGGCATAACGAGAGAACTTGGTATACCGTATACCCACCCAAGTGGGCTAACTCATTTAATACGAGAAGGGTCTGGCCCCATCTAATTAAGATTTGGATTTGTCTCGCCATAATTATATGCTATACTTTCAGCTGGAGAGGTTGGTGGAACCAACTACGGCCGCCTGCCGCCATCTGTTAACTTTTAGCAAAGGCTCAGAATCCTCTGCTATGAGTGGTTAGCGCTGAATGTGCAGAATCGCTATCATCAAATGATAGATGACTATCAACAATGATATATTACATATAGCATATAAGATCATCTTGTTTAATAATCATTCATCTTCTAATGATGGTAATCGAGTGTTGTACAATACTTTATGGTACAAATTATACGCCGCAGAAGATCATTGCTCATTTCTAAAAGTAAGGCTGTGTCACTAACCTGAATAAATCATTCTGAAAAATCGGAAATAACCTCTATTTGAAACTAGTTCTTATGGAGAGACGACACATCCAAGCACATGGCCTTACTGCTTGAACTAGGGATTACCCTAATTGTAGATGTCGATCTATCTATGTTGATGTTAATTAGTACTAATCTTATTCTCAAAATAGTTTTTTTTGAGTGGAATTCTCAAAAATAGAAATAAATATCGGTCTCTCGGTCAGGTCAAATCATCTATAATCCGCGTCATTATAATGTTTCCTACAACTTGAATGAATAGCATACTTCAATAATACGATAGGTCATGAAAATGTGAGTGAGAAGGCCTTTGCATCTAAACCAAATGTTGAGCAAATTGGATGCAGCCCAGAGTTTGTCATATGCATTAATTATAGAAATTAATTGGAAAAAAAAACCCTTATATCATGTGTGAAACGAGACAGCTGTGGTGCTGCACTCCCGTTAATTATAACTCTCCTGATTCCCCCTAATACTTTGTGTATATGCGACAAGAGCTTGATCTAGTCCCCCTTGTTGCATGCCTGCAGTGTCACATAAAATTTTGTTCTTAAAGCACCACACCAAGATACTCAAGTCTTTATTCTAAAAACTCCACACCAAGATACCTGTCGGATTTGTATGTATGTATGTATGTATGTATGTATGTGTGTATGTGTGTGTGTGTATAAAGGACTTGAATAACTAATAAAGCTAACCCACAATATTAAAAGGAAAATGAAATAACCTATAAGCCCTTCACATTATCAATGTTAATGATCCATGAAACTTTGGAAAGAGAACCTCATCTACAGTGGTCTTCCAAAATTTGACGTGCTCTTCTATGTATGGTCAATAGACTCAATATGTATTAGATGGCTAGTTTAGACTGAAAAAATGAGCAAAATTATGACCTCAGGCTGATGGATTGGTTAACTAAGATTAATTTGAGGAATCTTGCTGAGCTAAGATTGTAGCGACCTTGCATGCATAAGATGTTGTCGGCAGTACCCGGTATTCTCTTATCGTCAACGGCAAGCTTGCTCGTAGCTAGCAGAATCCACACCTACCAAACCCCTTCAATTTGTAAGGCAAACTAATTACATCAAATATTCTAAACTATATGGTTGATGAAACCTTTATGCAATCCGAGCTATTTTGTATGACTCATAGTGGTGTAGACTCACTGTACTTTTATTGCACAAGCATTTGAAAATATTGGTCCTAAGGAAGAATCCAGTTGTGATTTCATGTTTTTTAAGATTTGTTGGCTCTATAGGTGGGGGACAATCCTAAGAGGCTAGGGTTCAAACACTTTTCTTTTCTGATGATTATCATATAAAATGTTTTCTTTTGGGAGGACAGTTATATATAAAATATTTGATCAGCTTATTTTAGGATTTGTTATTTCAGGTATTGACCTAGCGTAACCCCAAAGTTGGCTGGCCCAAGCCAACCAATAACATTGCTATTAGGTGACATCGTGGTTACAAGCATGAGTTCTTCCACGGACCATCCGTCTTATTATATAATGCAAGCACTCCACTTTATTAGGTTATAGATCTTCATAGGTTTTTGCGTGCGCAACGTGTGGATGAAACTACTTGCTTTTATTCTTCTCCACCAGCATAGAAACATCTTGTTCTCATGTAGCCAAACTACTTAATCTCTAGTAATGTGATGGTATTGCAATGAGCTTTATATTTCGATCACTTGTTATCCAATATAAGAGATCTTGCGGATACAAAGTTATGTCACAAGTGATGTGTCAAGTCCCATTAGAAATAGAAACAGTAGTAAAATTGAGGATCAATTAGATTGTTCTTGTCGGGCTTGGTGGTGGAATAAACTAATGTCTAAGAAAGAGTACATACATGTAGTGAGTATGCTAAGAAAGAGTACATGCATGTAGTAGAATGCATCTATTCAGGGACCACCATCAAGACGGCTGGTGCCCTCTAAAGCAGTTCCTAAAGCAGTTCTCTTTTTACATGGCTCGTCAGCTATCAGGGACCACCATCTAGATTGCTAGTGCCCTCTAATAAAGCAGTTCTCTTTTTAGATGGCTTGTCAATAATTTCTTCTAATCACAAGCATCACGTTTGACCCTCGTGGTCGATCCCAATAGATCTATGCTGCGGTATCCTCTAGTCCATATAGACCATAAACTGTATCTACTCCAAAACCTTATCCAAAAAAGCTAATTAAAAGATATTATTTAGGTTCTTTGATTCTGTATAAACATTCAAGATCAATCTATTGCATAGTTGACGTGAGACTAAATATAAGCATCCACACATATTTAACATGTGAAATTAAAATTTACGCATGCAACACGGAATGGACTAAGTCCGAGTCCATTTGTAGACGCGGGACAGGAAATGTCCACCCCAAGTTGGTGTCCCCTTAAGACGAAACAGAGTTACAGAACAACAGCAGGGAGCATTTGCCATTACCATGCATCGCTGTCATTCAGAATGAGAAGACTTTTCCAATGCTTCAGAGGGCCCAGATTATGGCTGTCAGATGGAGGGCACAAGTTGGGCTTCTCTGTCAACGTCCCTCGGCAAGACTCAGCAAGAGGTGAGGTCTGGAAAAACAAAGTCTTCGGTCCCAGACTCCGAGCCCCCTGCCCCACAGTCCACATCCACTTCCCCTTCTCCGACGGGAACTCCAGCCGTACCTTCGGCGATCCAGAGAACTCTCTTAGGATTGTGGGACAGGCATCAACGTCTCATGCTTGTGACTCTGGGAATGGGCTTCAATGGAGCTTCCAGTGAAGTTGGAATATATGGAAGACTGCGAATAGTATTTGGCGTGGTCGTTTGCTTTGTCCAAACCAACTGGAGCGAAGATGCAGCGCAGAGGACGACAATCGGCGCTGCGTTTGGTGGACCCACGAAAGGCTGCCGGTCTTCTTCGGAGAAACCATTCCCTTCTCTGCATGCACGACATCCTTGCCCATGCATATATATATATATATATATATATATATATATATATATATATATATATATATATATATATATATATATATATATATATATATATATATGCCACCAATCATAACCATTAGTTTCCTTGAGCCCCATGAAATGCCTATCTTGATGCACCGTTATACAGAGGAGTGATTGTGATCGGTGGCGCGCACATTCACATGGTGCATGCAATGTAAGAAATAATTTCTTCAATCTTAAGCTTTAATTGCTTAGCATCCCGACCATATTGATTGTTAAAAATGATGACGCATGGGTTTATTAGCCTGGGTCGGTCCTCCTTTCGACGGTTTAAGCTTTTGGACTGCGAGTCCAACAAGAAGAACCCGGAGCACTTGGGCCATAGGTGGGCTTTCTTGTCTAAGTAAAAACCAATCGTGAATGGGGCATCATAAAATTGAATGAAAGAGATTATCAGAGTCCAATATTGATAGTCCCATATTGACTGATAAAAAGATGTATCATATAGGTTTATTAACATGGGGAAGTTGCAACTTTGTAAATTTAGAGAAGTAGCCAAGTTTTCAGAATCTAGGAGGATTAGGTTGATTAAGTGAAGGAACAGAATTTCCAAAATCATGGCAAATTATGAAGAAAAGCTGCACAATTTTTTGTGGGCAAAACTTGATTTTGAGCATGGTTTTAAATTATTTTCCGTTAAGTCCCGTTAGTGCTTATAGGCATGAGATATTGCGTGAGAAGAAAGAACCCCAAAAAAGGGTTGAATGAGAACGATTAGAGAACGTTTTCTTCTTCTTTTTTTTTTTTGAGGAAAAGGAGGCAATGGGGTGAATTACCAATTGCAGCCAAAATTTAATAAAGAAGGAGAGGAAAAAAGCAGAGAAAGCTAGGATGAGTGCACCATACAAGAATGAAATTTCAGTGAAGAGCCAATACGGAGGTAAACAAATGCAAACCCAGACAAACATTGGGCAATGGCTCCAACTTTGTGGGAGAAATACTCGACATAGATGTTCTACCATTGTTGAATGACTTAAGAGTCAGTCCAAAACCTTATTTCAAAGAGATTTATATCCTCATTTATAAAGTAATATGTCTGCATGCATGTCTTTCACAATGTTATCTTCGAATGTCAAAAAAAATCAAGATCAATATTGATAATTAATGAATTCAAAAGAACGAAGAAGTAAGGAAATGAGACGACTCTTTCTTAAAAAATTGCATAAGCAGTTCTTCCCATCCACACCAATCACGAGTTTTTTTTCATTCCTATCGAGCATCCTAGTTGATATTCAAATTTAGTTTGTTATTATTGTGTTGGCTTAAATCAAAAAAAAAAAAAACATGATGGTAGAACTTATTTACTTAAAACCACACATAACAATTCTAAAAAATAGAAATACATAATTGTCAGGTTTATGAATCTTAGATTTTTTAGAGAACTTCCTTGAAGGACTCAACAAGTGATGAAAAATCATATGGAGCGTAAACCTTTCTTGGCCAGGACTAATGTGATTCCATTGGTTGCATGCTTTGTGGGTTTTGGGCCTGACTAATGCAGCCCACCAATGGCCAACCAACATAGATTAGGGCAATGACCTAGGATCAAAACAATCATTGTAGCTAGCACTAAGTGCTATTTACTCCGCATGACAGAGATCAAAACAAGCAGCATATACTTAATTATTATTTAAATCATTATCAAAATAAGCACATTTCATTTAATTTTGTTTATCTTTTATTACTGATATGGATAGCGCTAACATGAAATTTTTGTCATCTTCAAATATTAAGAACACCGCGCTAAATCTTTAAACAATCTGTTGGCACATAATCTTCAAATAAAATAAATAGAGAGTGGAGTTGCACATTGATGACTGGATCAAGATGGATGGATCAGAACTTAGAGGCTGGAAGTTCCATCTTGAGTAGGAAGTAAGACCAATTGGAGATTGAAAATAGAACACTATTCGATTTGGAGTTGTGAGAACGAGTACGGGCATGTGTTTAGTTCCACTTTAGTTATACAATAGTTAAATCATGAATATCTATATAGGAACAAAAAACTCAAATAATACTTTCTAACTAGCTCTTTTAAATGAGAGCCTACATCGTTACGAAATAGTATCCAAGCATAACCGGCCTATAATTTGTGTGGGCTAAGAGATACTGAAGCATTGGTCCTTTGAACCGATCATGGATTGATCATGCCGTTCATGATTGCTTTTAAATACATTTGGACTCTTGACGAGATAAGGAAACCAGATGGCAGTTAATATGGCTAGCTTCTAGTCAATCTAGTGTCTGATAAGAGAAGTATAATTTAATCGGCTTCCTCAAGTTGGACCTGATGCCATCTGTGCATACTTTCTTAGATGGGCCTGCTGTAATTGACGTGCCATCAAACAAACCTGCACACGCCGAGAGACAGAGAGGGAGAGAGAGATTTATGTGCAATTTCAGAACTTTTATACTGTAAACATTTGCACTTCTGAAGGTGGAAGCGTGTTCTGGACCAAGTACATACTACCAGGGTAAAAAGATATAATTGAAGTACCGAACCATAAATAGACAGCCTAACTCACGGGCATGCCTACCCACAGATCATATTTTCGCTTCCTCTATGATGGAATTATGCATGGCATCAATTTGGCAAATACCTTTTTATTGAGATAATATGAGACTCAAATCCAAGTCATGGTAGTAGAAACTTAACTAAATGTACCAGTTTGCATCCAGATCAAAATGACAAATGCTGAAACTTTTTTTTTTTTTGACTCTTTTCTCATATGCCTCAGAAAATGCTGGCCAAGAAATGAAGTCCATGGAGGTGTCACCTCTATCCTTATTGGTGACCGTGATTTAGTTGACTTTGCTTGCACATTATAACATTAAGCATTATGTTATATATTATGTTACGTATCCCTATCTCTTAGACATCTATATATATAAAAAAAAAGGTAAGCATTATCTTGTTAAGATTAAATTATGACCCTTTCCAATACTATCATGTCGAACATCTATTAAACAGCCATATAAATATTTCAACAAAAAAACTCCAACAACATCTGGATTAATCCAAGTTCATCCTGTAAAATGCCTTCCTAACCCCATGTCCTGAAGGGAGCTTGGCCTTTCAAAAATCAAAGTGCTATTAAAGCCGCTTTCATTCTATGACCAGAGGCATGGACTTGGTCATCACCAACTTCACTTTGGAATATGTCTTCGGAATCACTGAGAGAGATTATAAAGGAGGTAGCTGTCAAATCTCCAGTACGTGGGGAGTTAGTCATCTTAATGTGTTTATCAAATTTGGATGATGCTTTACACTGTTTCCTATTGGTTTTTCTAGTTTTACTATTAGGTGGCACTGAAAATATCAAACAGTAGCTTACCAAAAGAAAAAGAAAGGAAAGAAAAATGTCCTACAGTAGGTGAGGATTACTGCTGGTTGGTGAGAATATAATGATGCCTTGCAAAGTAATCAACCAGAAATGTAAAATAACTATTCTTAAAACAAAATAATGAGTAAACAATAATTTTTGTAACACGATGAGAGTATAAAATTTTACATGAAGAATTTTACTAACTAGGCATGTCTTATTCCATCAAGCATGTTGGCTTATGGCTTGGGCACCGTATGTGCTCCAACCATACAGCAAAAACATAAAATATCATTTAATAAAAGAAAAAAGAATGAAAGTGTTAATTTTATATCAAAAGACTGAATTCAGAACTCTATATCAATCTAAAGAGATATATGGAAGCAAAATTCTTTAAAACTATAATTTATTTTGTTAATAGTTTCAAAACATATTTTATTATATAGAAAATCATTTAAACAAAGAATATGATTAATTTTTATATTATAAGTAATTATTATTTTTTTAATAAAAAATCCTAAATCCTGAGAGCCTAAAGCCTAAATAGCAGATAGTAGGTTTTGCATGATTTTTGTTATATAGGTTTTATTTGTCATTGTCATCATTGTTTTAAATAAAATGTTATCGTGTGATGCCGACTCCCCACTTAAACCGTTATAATAGTCATCGTCTCAAAAAGCAAGTTTTCAAAGCTATTAAAATGGTATTATGACAGGCAATAATTAAAAAGAAAATAAAAAAAATAATGATATTATTTTTCATTCATTTTTGAGATAAAATGATATATTCTTTAACTGTACAATCTCTTCTGGAAGAAAATTTTAGGGAGAAAATTTTGAAATTTGAAATAAATAATATTTTTTCAGAAAAGTATGACGAAAGATAATAGCCTGTCAATTGTGTTATATGATTTGTTATAACAAAAAAAAAATATTGGGACATAACAAAAATAAAGCCTTTATATAATTATATTCTTTCACATAATTTACTTCAATAACCATGATTTTTTAAAAATTTTAATTATGAATAGTGATGTCATAACTTTAAAAGGGCTTGTTTTGTTCGAGTGCAAATGTGCAATATAAATATGCACTATTTTATTTTCTTTGTTCACCAATGCGGAGATGTGAAGAGACGTCACATGACACACAAATGATGTCACAAATCACGGTCAACACGACGAGTCGTCTTTTGGTTAGTTCCATTGCGTTTGGGATTGGATTTCGGAGCACTTTTTTCTTTTTTTTTTTTTTTTTTTTTTGCTTTGGGGGGGGGGACCTGACCGCCATCCCGCCAGGAGAATGTTCGATGCGGGCAGAAATGGCCGTGTGTTGGGCACCCCGACCGGTTTTACTCATATCCTCCCCACCCGTAAGCCTGGCTCAGCTACTCCTCTGAGCTATGGCTCAAGTCCCACGTGTGAGTACGTCACACCCGGCACCACCCCGGCTACTAGCGATTCAAGAGCGGTCCTACACCACAAGTCCAAGCAGTGGCCAAAGTAGTGAGCTCCGGTCCACAATTTAATCGTTGCCGCAGCGATTCGAACTTGGGACCTTGTGGTCGCCGCAGCGATTCGCCTTAGCCGTTGTGGTAGGCGGAGATGGCGACCTCCACTGTTAGCCCAAGGCTCCCTTCACGGAGTAACTCCGAGTTAAGGGCCAATATTTTTTTGCTACGCCAAGTTGCACTCGAGAACCATTGCATCATGATAAAGATAAAGATATTCCTACAGGAGGAATATGTTTCGCGTATGCAATATATAAACAACGGGTTATACGATATCAAGATAAAGATATTCCTCCTTGTCTCCAATATACAAAAATAACCATTGCACGATAACACCAAAATTAAGATGCAAACAGCTACTAGATATATGGATCGAGTTCTCGAGCCCAACCCAATAAATACATTGGGAATATATTGTTGCTAGGATTCAACACATGTAGATATAAAATTAAAAAAAAAAATTATTGATCATTACATGGAATTTAGTTAAAATATTATTTTTTGGTTCGTATGGCTGATTGCCGTAAGTGCTTGTCAAAAAACTTTGTAACTAATCGTGTAGGAGATTTTGGTTTATTATTAGAAAATAAGCTTGTCCCCCCGTCTTGGAAGCCAACTTACGCTGCTATAGTTAGACCAGTATATATATATATATATATATTTGTTTGGTATGGATGAGAGATGATTTGATTTGGATACATGGAGGGTGCAATAGTGAACAAATGCACATTCCATGCTTGCTTCATGAGAAGTGTAGATGATTAGATATAAAATAACATGAAAGAGGCACTTGAAAGTTTGTTGGTAGGCGGATTGCTGACTTTTTAAAGCTAAAAGGAGGATGCACTCCTACGACTCTGACCTCCTACCAAGACATGATGTCCCACAAATTGGTGGGTTATCCCATCATAAGGGTGCTTGATCTGTGGAGGACTCTCATTGCCCTGGATTACGAGTGGCAACGGTGCATCCTTCTTTGGTGGAGACAGGAAATTGCACCGGCTACAAGAGCCACTATGGTTTATGGCTCCAAGTTTTTATGGTGCAGTGTTTTTCTTCTTTCTTCTTTTTCTTCCTCTTCTTCGGATAATATCGGAGATAAAAACCTCAATAAGTAAAATGAAATGGAAAAACTAGTTGCAGTCTAATAAAAAATATCTATGATGTATAAATATAAAAATTAAAAAATTTATTTTACTTAAGAATTAAAATTTTTTAATTTTATATGGACTCTGTGGCTAGAATTTTGTACGAGAACTTTAGTATTTTATTTCTATACAAACCTTTATTAAAATTTTGAGTACCTTGTATTTTGAGTAATTTTATCTATTTTGCATCAAATTTAAATCCTCTTGAAACCAAACAATCTGCAGGCATGTAACTATCTCTAAACACATGAATAGCTTCAAAGGACTGTTGAGATAAGGCAGCTGTGGCTATCATAAAGGAGAGGATGATTCTTTTTTCCTGGATTTGATCTATGTAATAACAGTTGCAGAATCCCCTTGAACAATCTTTTGAGATTGTAGAAGTAAACAGCTATCATAAGCCCCTCCCATCATGCCAAGCTCTGAGCCGAGGATGAATAAAATGAATGAGAACCCGCCTTAATAACTTGACTAGACCAAATGGGACATATTGCTAATGAAAAATTGCATCTATGCACTGTATAATACTGGCATTTAACTAATGTGTCCCAAGGTGTTCATGACAACGACTTAGCCACCAACCAGCAATTTTCTTGGAGAATTTGAAATCATGCGATGACATCCATGTATGCGACTATTTTATCAACTTGATTCGTCAATTTTTGTATTTTGATCATGCAATCGACCTACCGGCAGCAGGATATATTTTTTTTAACGTGGAAAAGTTGCGTTGATTAGTTAATTTAGCAAATGCTGTAGCTGTTCTTTTGGTAGTAATGATGCAAGATTTACAAAATATAATTTTATTTTTGTTGAAAATAAAAAATTAGATGTATATATTATATTTGCATCAACAAGTAGCATGTAACGTGACCTGTCCCATGGTATCTACATCATGAGAGGTACATGTGAGGTTTAGGTCTCATACAAGTGTTTCTAACTTTGAATCATTCAATCGTTATGTCCCCATGGTTGTCACTATTTGGTATTTGCTAGTATTGTTAGCATTAGGTACACATAGGTTGCGACAAAGTTGCATGTTTGAACTTTAGTAATTTGTGCATGTATGGGGCATTAATATATCCAGTGTAACTTTGTGCTCAACGTCATGAATTTATCATGTTGTTAATGGTATTATATGATTGTACCATATAGTTAAAATATGCTCTGTTATTCTTGTTGTTGTTGGTAAGGTAGGTATGCATAATATAATTTAAGTTATTTGAAAATATTCTTGAGCTCAAGCTAGATCTACAAGCAGATTGAGCTCGGTGCTTACGAAACGGTCCACTAAGTTCATCAAGGGCCGAGACAATGATCAAGAAGTCATACCACACGAATTAAAGTTTGATAGTTATAAATTATATAGCTCCTAATAGGTCGCATTATTCAAAATTAATGAGTTGATGAGCTCCAATTATCGACACCACAATAGTAATTAACTTCGTATGTATAGAAAGTAATTGAGGCCGCAATTAATTCACTAAATACAGTTGCTTCTACTATGCGAACCCACTCCTATCATGCTGCACAATTCCATGCCAAAGATTACATAGATTTTGAAGATCAATAGGACAAATTCTCTAAACTAATTCAGAGCAGACAACTTCATACCATATATTGACATCTCACTGTTGAAAAAAAAAAAAAATATCAATGATAAAAAAATTCTAGAATTAAACATTAGGGAGTCATACGGTATATCATGTATTAAGACCCCCATTACCATTAGCAACCAAATCGTTCCAGGATTAAGTTGCCATCTTTTGAACTTGCGTATGGTGGCCGTCAAAATCGTTGGAACTCATTAGTTTGGCCCAAGGACGGCTAAAGTTAACCCCACTGATAGCGTTTTTTTAAGAACATTTCATACCACACTTTTTTTTTTGACAAAAAGAAGACCAGTTCATCCCACATTTGCGGACGAATGCGTCCAAGATGAGACCAGTATTCCATCAGGGAACAAGTAATAGACGGCAGCACGGCTCTCACCTACTTACCACCGCCACAAACCCGTTATGGTCTCCGTTAAGCCGGGACACCATAGTCTAAATCCCGGGCTCCACATATATTGGATCGTACTGTTAGGACTTGGACCTAAGTCCAAAATCCCCCTCGTCTTTCCCCATATTGGATCGACTGGATCAAACACCGAGGGATCCCTCTCTTGTTTGAAGTTTCTAGATCCAAATTGTACCATTTGTGTACAAGATATATCGATCTTTTTTTTCGATGCAGCTACCGGATGGCAACTCGCATAGATCTCAAATTATATTCCAAACTTTTTTTTCATCTACCTGCCTAAATCTTGAAATAATTATTGCACGATTCAATAGTCGATGTAAGGTAAATCATTATCGGGGTACAATATTCCATGGTTAGCTTGCAGCTTTTCTTAATAACTTTTCTCTAGCAAATTCAAACCTAATATAGCAGTTGCTGTTGGTATGGTGTCTCATAACGGGCCATGGTTATGTCATTTTAAATTAGTAATGCATTATTAAACATTGATGTAAAGTTACAACCGGGGAATCTCGTGAACAGCCGACCATTTTTGTTTTAAGTTCAAGGAACGGAGTAGGATGAATTTTAATAATTATATTTGTCCTATGCCTTTCTTTATTTTACTAGGGTACGAAAGCTCTTTTTTTTTTAATATTGACTAGAAATGTGCCTGGAATAGTATACTGGATTGGAATAGTTATCAAACAATAAATATAATGGACATACAAAATGTAAATCATAGATTATCATATAATGTTTTGGAATCATCGTGCCACGGTTGGAAAAGTTACCCACTTAGAACAATTGAGATTCACAAATGTAAACAAGCTGAGTGCCATCTAGTGTTGCACTTGATTGAAGTCGTAGAATGCCCACTTGGGCACCAACTCATGTATCATATATTCTTATTTGTTGCCATTACTTCATGCTAATGTAAAATTATCGAACTATTATCTCAAGTGATTTAACATCACGCATCTTGATGTTTTCTTTTCATGAAAAAGAGATCCACCCGTATTATAATTATCTAGAATCAGATTGTTTCAAGACATAACGCTCAGTAATCAAACCTAGGTCCACGGGATCTTAAAGGGATGGTGTATTTCCACTAGGACAAGACCCGGTTCACCACGTCACAATGGCCTTGTGCCATCTCACCTGCCAAATAGACACCTCTCTCTTATCAAGGGAAAAAAAAAAGAGGAAGAGGCAGATTGCTTGCCGGGGAGGGGAAAAAAAAAAAAAAAAGAAGGACGAGGCGGATTCGCTTGGAGATAATAATATAATATTCCACCGACACCGTACATGTCTATGGGGATGTACTTGGAGATCTCTCTAATATAGTAATATTAGCATATCTTCTAAAACATCCTTAAAAGCAACATCATCGCATATTTTTACGCAACATTCGGTTTTGGTAGACGTGCATCTCCAAACTAAAGTCTTGGTAAGGTTACCCAAATGCTCCGCCATTTACTCTTGAGAGAGCTAGTTAGAGGTTGCAGTAAAATGGAAATGAGGAATATATTATTTCGCAAGATGTTAGCTAGGTGATAATATATCCATAACCGCATTAAATTACTAAGATATAAAAGTATATCATTTCATATGGTACTAGCTAGGTGATAATATATATGTATATCATTAACGATATTTAATTACTAAAATATAAATTATTTTTTTTTTATTTGAGGTGAGAATGAATTGGAAATTCGCCGATATCATAATTACTCAGACTCAAATATTTGGAGATGAAGCATCCAAACCTCAAACTTTGAATTTCTGATTGTCGAGTAGGGAAGACCATTGTGGTGGGGCACGTCGGTCGGCCGGTGCCCACACTAAGCCTTTCTACACCTTGGCCGCTGACTTTGGCGTCCTTCTTGATTTTGGATGATGCCTTAACCGAACTTAGGCAACGTCAATAGATTTGTTGATCGAAACTCCTTAAGATCTTTGTCTAATGATAGGGATTTTAAGCTGCAGCTTACCCCTAAGCTTGCACAAGAAGATCAGTAACCTTGGAATCCAAGTCCAATGATCAAAATTACTGGCTGCAGCTTATCCCGATGATTGCACAAGTTGAATCAACATATAAGCTAAGAACAATGAGAGGAAAGATTGTTGATTCGATTGTAATTAAAACAAGAACAATTTAGTGGGAGAATGATTTATCCCGACACTAGCCCAATCTAGTGGGGATTAATTTATCCCACACTAGCCCAATCTAGCGGTGATTAGTTTATCCCACACTAGCCTAATCTAGCGGGGATTAGTTTATCCCACACTAGCCCAACCCTTAGACAATCCTAAAGTCGAAATACATAGACACAAGGCCTCCCAAGCCAATAGGCTGACACACTCTAAAGTGGAAATATAAATGCTCCAAGATGTCTTGGATAGTCCTAACATATCCTTTATATAGACCTAAGACAAAAGCAATTCAAATTTCAAATTCAAACATTCAAACGGAAAGACACAAATTCAAATGATGTAGCTTTGAATCACGTTCTCATGAAGAGACCTCATAAGTTGACACTTGGCCCCTTTGGAATGCTCCACTCGGCACACATCAAGGCTGCAAATTTGGGCGTCATTGATTGTCATCCTTGAATTTGAATTTGAATTTGAGTGTGGCTTGTGTGCATGGCCAGCATTTGAATTTGAATGTCGCTCTTGAATGGAGTGATCCATGCGCGTGGTCGATGATGTGGCTGGCACGCATTGCGGCCATTTGAATTTGAATGGCGGTCATGATTGTCGCTCTTGAATGAAGTGGTCCATACGTTTGTGCTTATGTCATTTGAATTTAAATGACGTCCATGATTGTCGCCCTGAATGGCCATCCCAAGAAACCAACATATTATTTGCATACCTAATTCAAGTATCTATGTCAACAACCATGCTATCCCCTTAGTAGTTTGCAATTCCAAACGTGTCTTGGTCCCGGAATTGGACAAGTTGTGTGTTTTCTATAGTTCCCACATTATGGTAACATTGTAGGCATCCCATGCTATGGTGCAAGCTGCAAATTAAGTCAACTTAACATTAAGTTGACCAACAGGGACCATGATCCCGAATCAGAAACGTACCCAAGCTATTCCCAATGTGGGCCACACCAAAAGGCCCACTATAAATGTCAACCACCACACGCCATGCGCCCACCTTACCTCAGTTCCCACCTACTCCGTCATCCCTAACGGCCCTCCGTCAACCCCACCCCCTTTAAAACCCTCCCAAGTCCCCACCCCACCTCTCATCCACTCCATCCCAATCCTCGCCACCCACCCGGCTCCCCTCTCTCTCTCTCTGCTTTTGGTCTCGTGTGAAGAGTAATGGATCTAGTCCTCCTGGAGAAGTCCCTGTTGGGGCTTTTCGCCGCAGTGACACTCGCCATCGCCGTGTCCAAGCTCCGGGGGAAGCGCTTCAGGCTGCCCCCCGGACCCCTCCCTGTCCCCATCTTCGGCAACTGGCTACAAGTCGGCGACGACCTCAACCATCGAAATCTGACAGCCCTCGCCAAGCGCTTCGGCGACATCTTCCTCCTCCGCATGGGCCAGCGGAACCTCGTCGTGGTCTCGTCCCCCGAGATGGCCCGCGATGTCCTGCACACCCAGGGCGTCGAGTTCGGCTCCCGCACCCGCAACGTCGTCTTCGACATCTTCACCGGCAAAGGCCAGGACATGGTCTTCACCGTCTACGGCGAGCACTGGCGCAAGATGCGCCGCATCATGACCGTCCCTTTCTTCACCAACAAGGTCGTGCAGCAGAACCGCCACGGCTGGGAGGAGGAGGCCCGCCGGGTGGTGGAGGACGTCAAGGCCAACCCCAACGCCGCCACCGAGGGGATCGTGCTAAGGAGGAGGCTGCAGCTTATGATGTACAACAACATGTACCGGATTATGTTCGACCGGCGATTCGAGAGCGAGGACGACCCTCTCTTCAACAAGCTCAAGGCACTCAATGGAGAGAGGAGCAGGTTGGCGCAGAGTTTTGAGTATAATTATGGGGACTTCATCCCCATCTTGAGGCCCTTCTTGAGGGGGTATCTTAAGATCTGCCAGGAGGTCAAAGACCGCAGGCTGCAGCTCTTCAAGGACTTCTTCATCAAGGATAGAAAGTAAGTGTTCGTATTATATTATATATGCTATCATATTATAAGGTTTTAGATTTAACTGATGTTTGGTTATTTATGGGATATTCATGGTGTTTGCGTGGGTTAGGTATCTGTTGCCAGCCTTCACTTTTTCTTTTATTTAAATTTTTGCATCATGCTGTGGGCTCGCTGCTTTTTATCCAGGAATGGTGGTTGGTGGGCCGCCACCATCCAGAGTCGTATTTAAGACGTCCTCTTGGGGAAAGTAATGCTAATTATTAGCTGATAAGACTGCTTGGCTTGTTTGTATTTGTTATCGACGACATATATGATCTGTGGGTGAAAATGGAACAGGAAGCTGGCGAGTACCAAGGGGGCGAGCAATATGGAGCTCAAATGTGCCATAGATCACATCCTAGAAGCGGAGAGGAAGGGAGAGATTAATGAGGACAACGTCCTCTACATCGTAGAGAACATCAACGTTGCAGGTACTCTTCTACCTCCTTTTTCTTTGCGCCTGCTGTATTTCTTTTTCTTCTATGTTTATTTTATTTACGTCTACCATATTTCTTTTTTCTTCCATGTTTATTTTTGTCTTAATCCAAGATATTTCATAAAATAGTTCTGGTTGGCTACCTAAGGAGCCATTCAGTCTGCTCCATTGTTCATTTTACTGCGGATACGAGACAAACGAGAGCAATTTTGGAATCAACGACTTTACAGTGACTTTTAATATAAAAGCCGGCAAAGTTAAGGAAGGATAAGTTGGGCGGTTTGTTTTTTCGGAAATAATTTTTTATTATTAAAATATTTTTTTAAAAAATAATTTCTAAAAATATGATGCCTAAAAAAATAATTTTGGTATATTTCTTTGAACATGAAAGAGTGATTATATTTAGCCGAGTATTTACTTTTTTAAGAAAATTGTAAGAAATACATATTATATTTTTATTAAAGAGAAAGAACTTACTTTTTCATATTTTATTTTTTGATTTCTATAGATATATTTGTACTCAATTAACTTAAATTATCTGATTTATCAAAAAAAAAAAAAAAGAACGGTGCCATTCTAAAGCGTTGTCCCAGCTTGTGAGATATGTAGTGTTCATATGATCTAATACGATCAAGGCTTTCTTTTGGAGCCAATTGGGAAAAGAGCCTCCTTGCATTCCACTGGGCTTCAGTTTTGGATGGATGGAGCCATGGGAGGTTGTGGTCTTACTCCTACTAGATAATAGACTGGTGGATGGAGCACTGTGGTGAATAGAATTCATGGCATGTAGTTGAGTCACGTGGTGGATGATAAACTAAGCTCCGTCTTTCCGTATATGATGCACACGGAAAGTCTTCTTTCCCCAACCTCTTAGATATGAGCATATTTATAGATAAAAATTATTGGTTGGACCCCAATCCCAGAGCAACACGCTTCTTTTTCATCCATGTATGTGAGCATTGCTTCATGGTTGGCAACCGAGCTAGTGGACCTAGTTCAACCAATAACTTCTCGATTTATAACTAAAAGAGGGAGACAACCTATTTATCGGGAAATATCACTAACCGACGATATCTTCTGTACAAGAAGGCCAAAATCTATTTATATGGGTGCAATTCTATCTTTAATTCTTTATGTCCGGAGCCGGCTCAACCCTTAAGCGATTGAAACGGTAGCTCCGGCCCCCAAATGCATTTATTATAGTAAATTTCAAGGTAAGCCTCCAAATGCATTGAGGCCTCTAATGCATTTGGGGCCTTAGGGACCTCAAATGGTAGCTATTTTTATAGCTATAAATGCATTGAGGCCTTCAAATGTATTTATGTTGGGACGTATCTCTTATCTAAAGAAATTTAGTATTTCTTTCTTTATTTATGCACTGAGGCCTTCAAATACATTTCTCGCTTTAGGCCCCCAAGTCAATGCATCGAACCGCTCTTGTTCACGTCCATATATGCTGCCATATTTAAGGGCACAAGTATACGGAACATGCAAAGAAAATTTGGGGAGTGATGCTATAAGCTCCCTCCAGTCACGGGAAAATTGTTCCTAGTCTCGCGTGACATCTGGGGACTGGGGCAACTCTAAGAATCTGGCGCAGTGCAATAGGGGTTGGTCCAAGTTGCAACCTGGTGAAGTCATCACCATGTGGACTAGAACAATGTTTTATGAGTCCGTTAAGCATCTTATACTATTTTTTGAAATTTAAGATAATATTATTCTGTTGTTTAAATGAAAAGAATATTATGTTCGATATGGCCATCCGCGTTTGGTTTATTGAGTGAAGATAATTCGTATTTAATTGATCATTATGTAACTTGACTTAGTGATAAGAACCAGGGAGATGATCCTAGTTGTCCGATAATGGTTAAGAAAGAGGACACTCGAATGTCAGCCTCGTTTAGAATTCGACCCAACCATTACTATAAATAAAAAATGTCAACTTGTCGACAAAGAAAACTAGCCGGACTTGTTGATAAGGATTCTAAGAATCTAGCAAACCTAAAAACCTAAAACTACGAGACATTTCGTGTAGGACCCGTTTTCTTTTTTACCAAATTTAGGCGGCACAATTTTCTATTCTAGCTCAGAAGCTAGAAATGTCAAAACGACTACGAACACTTGAAAACATAAACATTTTTATAATATTTCTAATAGGAAAACGCAAGATTTTTGTAGCGTGATGCACTAAAATCAGACGAGTAAGACAAATTGGTCTGCAGTTTCTATTATCGATGCATATTAAAATCATTTTTTACAAATTATTTCTTTTGAGCTTTCGAATGGATTGATAATAATATATTAATATTTTAATAATAATTTTATAATATATTAATATATTAATTTTATAATATTTCTTCTTACAACCAAACTCCCCAATATATTAATCCTTCCCTAATCAGCTCAACCAAGCAAGAAAAATAATAATAATAATAATAATAATAATACAGCTCATCACAACAACAATCAGCTTAATAAAATTACAACTCTATTAATATAATATTTTATAATATTAAAATCTATTTTATAATATTGATAATAATATATTAATATTTTGATAATAATATAATAATATATTAATAATATTATTTTTATAATATTTCTTCTTACAACCAAACTCCCCAATATATTAATCCTTCCCTAATCAGCTCAACCAAGCAAGAAAAATAATAATAATAATAATAATAATAATACAGCTCATCACAACAACAATCAGCTTAATAAAATTACAACTCTATTAGCTTGATTTTAGGACGTGATTAGAGCTATACTCTCTGTATATATTTCCATATGAATAACCGCAATTAATGGATGTTCATAATCTTCCTTAAAAGAGGCTTCAATCTTAGACATTTCACCAAGAAAAATTTAAATTACATTTTCCAAGGTTAGTGGATGCTGACATTATGATATCCAGGCAATACGCTCACCACATCTCTTACCTACCCCTGGCACCAATCCTCAATTGCCGCATAGGATTACTAGCAAAAATCCAACGACATCTTTCTTTGAATCAAGAAGGTGGCAGTTTTTAGCCACGTCCATGAGCTGGAGAGCCTTATCTTTCTTTTGACCAAGTCTACACTATAATTTTATTCTACAGTCTTATATTATTATTATGTGGTTCCAAGGCCTGAGGTCCGTTTT